>NC_047521.1:12449865-12546671 GCF_902827115.2 Pseudochaenichthys georgianus | reverse complement strand
GTTGTTGAAAAGGAAAATCATTTTTTTAAGGTTTTTAAGTTGATGCTTATGAATTATTCTATTATATTGTAATCAGAATTATTATGGGTGAAAAAAGGTAAAGCCAATCAATTGTTGAAAGCATCTGTTTTGGCTTTGTAAATCATTCGGTTGGTTTAGATATTTGCATATTGAGTCAATGGCAAACACACAGATTTTCAAACTAAACCATCATGCAAATAAGGTTTTAGTAACATTCTCTGCCACGAAAATCAACTCCCCAGTTCATCCGTGGATCCATTTAAAAATGTTATGTTAGATAATAATATATGCCTTTTTATTGTCATTTTAATTGGCTTATACCATTTCCAGAATCTCCCCGCAGTTTCTAAATGCTGACTGAATGGAGAAACAACAGGGCAGCAAGACATCTGACCGTGCCCTGCATTTAATTAAATTAACGTTTTCTAACCTCTGCAAAGTAACAGTATTTAGCAGCATCCACCCTTTTCATCAATTAGTGTATTTTTTTCTTTGCTTCCTAAGTGCGTTGATTGATTTGTTGTTTTCATCAACAAACTGCCTTTCCGTTAATGCGGAGCAGTTGAGGGGGTGATCATTAAAAATCCATTGTTCGAGAGAACAACTTCAAAAGCTTGGCAAGACTGCCGGCCTGTCTCCCAATGAGGGCAATTAATGTTCCCAATGACTGCTAATAACAGTGAGGTGGAGTGTACCAAACAAGAGAGGGAGAGTCTCGGAGAGAATCAGATCTTCAGCATTGGACCAGAGGGAGAGAGAGGGTGAAAAAGCTCTTTATGGATTCCGCCCTAATTGACTGCCTTATTATCAGTTATTCACAACAGTCTTTTGGGAAACAGCACTGTAAGACCGAACAGTACAAGCTTCTTGAATAATATGGGTTGTTTTAACCCAAACATCTATAAAAGTTATTTCACCGCACATTTTCTGATGACTATGAACTGATTTGTAATATTGTGTATACAGTATTCATCCACTTTGGGTCATATTGGGGATTGTACTCAAATGTTTTTACTGAATCTGTCTGACGTCATCACGTATGTGCTCCGCCCCCGACGTGCCTCACTGCCTCACTGCCCTCACCCATGCGTTTGTTCTAGTGATGGGAATTCCGGCTCTTCTTGGTGAGCCGGATCATTTGGCTCGGCTCACCAAGAAGAGCCGGCTCTTTCGGCTCCCAAACGGCTCTTCAGTTTACCACATATTATACCTTTTAATTAAATCAAATGTAGCCCTGTTTTGACTAATGATTTATATGTGTACACATATATCACTTAAATTATTCAATACATCCTTTGTACTGAAGTATTCAAAAGTAAAAATTACATGTTTAATATAAATGATTTGCTGTGGCCAATTGTTTTCATTGCATTTACAGACCAGTGTAACTCTCTGATACCACCCAATGAATGCATTGACTTGCTTGTAGAACCACGCTACACAAAACAGATAGCAACACCTATAAAAACTATTAAAAAAAAATACCAAAAAGATCCTGCATTTTAGCCATGCCTCATTTCGCTCTATTTGCTCTTTCCAGCGCTGTTTTTTGCAGGGGGCTGATTCTGTGAGCTGCAGCTGACCACGGCACCCTGCAGGAGAGGGGAGCGTTGCTTTGAGATCAGCTGCTGGCTGCAGCGGGGAGAAGGGGGTACAAAAGAGATCTCCGTCCTTTGTGTTTTATTCTTATAGAAGTAAGAAGAGAACTAATGGGGCAGATACCCTCCTTTTTACGCAGCGGTCCAGACATAGACATCAAACGGCGACACATATTCAGTTGGCAGTTACTTTGGCATTAGGGCTCAATGCTCCAAAGCTCCTCAAAAACACTATTGAAGCAGTTCCTGCCGTTGTTACGTGGGCTCAAACAGTAACAACGGACTACTTTTCTTCGCGGATGCATGTCAATTTAAATCAATACATACAACTATTTGTAAATCAATAAAATCATTTTCTAAATCCATAAAAGCATTTCAATTAATATTGGGAGTCATTTCGTTACTTTGTTGAGAATGTGCCATGTGTATTTAAGCGGGATAATGTGCACATTGCACATTGCATAATGTGCCTTCATGCCGATCGAGATCCCTCCGCAAAAACGGATTTAACTCTATATTAGATTCTGTTGGTTTCTGTCAGAGTGTAAATAAACCCAACCCACTGCTATAATCACACCTTGTTCTGATTTATGGTATTGAAATTGAGCAACTATTAGTCGAACCGCATAATCCTGCTTTATCCGACCATTTCTTAATAACTTTTGAAGTACTATTACGAGACTACAACGCATTAGTCAAAAGCTCTTGCATCTGTTAGTGCTATAGCCACATTTAAGGAAGAGATTCCACCAATACTTAACTCGATAGCATGTCTGCATGTAGGGGGAGGAAACTTATACAAAATGTACACCACCCCAAATTGATCATGTTGTTGATAGTGCTATAGATGCGCTGCGAATAAAATTAGACTCTGTTGCTCCTTAGAAAAAAGAAGAAAATAAAACAACATAGATTAGCTCCATGGCATAATGCCGAAACCCGCAAATAAAGCAAAAGTAGACAACTTGAAAGGATATGGCGTTCCACTAAACTTGAAGAATCTTAATCTTAATCTTAATCAGAATCTTGTTTAATTTGGCATACTACTCTCAATGAATATAAGAAAGCACTGCATAAAGCGAGAGCAGCCTACTACTCTTCATTAATAGATGAGAATAAGAATAATGCAAGATTTTCTTTTCAGCACTGTAGCCAGGCTGACAGAGAGTCATAGCTCGATTGAGCCTTCTATTCCCATAGCACTCAGTAGTAATGATGTTATGTGCTTTTTTAATGATAAAATTGTTACTCTTAGAAACAAAATTAATGACCTCTTGCCTTTGACCAGTATAGTGTTATCAACAGCTCCCAGAAACGTAAGTTCTAATATTACACTAGATAGTAAACTAGAATGCTTTTCAGCCATAAACCTTGAACAATTACATTCAATGATTCTCTCTTCTAAACCATCAACGTGCATGTTAGACCCAATTCCAACTAAGCTGTTGAAGGAAGTTTTTCCATTAATTAGCACTTCTTTATTAAATATATGAATATGTTCTTTATTATCAGGCTATGTACCACAATCATTCAAAGTAGCAGTGATAAAACCGCTTCTTAAAAAGCACAAACCTCGATCCAGAGGTTTTAGCCAACTATAGACCTATTTCTAATCTTCCGTTCCTCTCAAAAATTATTGAGAAAGCAGTCGCAAAACAGTTGTGTGATTACTTAAAAAACAATGATTTATTTGAAGATTTCAGTCTGGCTTAGAACACATCATAGCACAGAGACAGCTCTGGTTAAAGTCACAAATTACATTCTAATAGCCTCAGACAAGGGACTTGTCTCTATTCTTGTTTTGCTCGATCTCAGTGCTGCATTTGATACTATCGACCATGATATCCTATTGCAAAGACTAGAGCACTTAGTTGGCATACAGGGAACTGCTTTAGGCTGGTTTAGGTCCTATCTATCTGAACGCTCTCAGTTGTACGTGTTAACGATGAATCTTCCACGCAAACCAAAGTTAGCCATGGAGTGCCACAAGGCTCAGTGCTCGGACCTATTTTGTTCACATTATATATGCTTCCGTTAGGCAATATTATAAGGAATCATTCTGTAAACTTTCATTGTTATGCGGATGATACTCAACTATATTGATCAATCAAGCCTGATGAAATTAATCATCTAAATAAAATGCAAGACTGCCTTAAGGACTTAAAAACGTGGATGACCTTGAACTTTTTGATGTTAAACACGACCAAAACTGAAGTTATTGTACTTGGCCCGAAGAATCTACGAAACAAATTATCTAAAGATATACTAACTATGGATGGCATTAATTTGGCCTCCAGTGAGACTGTAAGGAATCTTGGTGTTATATTTGATCAGGATTTATCCTTTAACCCTCTGGAGTCGGTGGACGCGCCGGCGCGTCCAAGTGCGCATAATTTTACGTAATTAATCATATATTTTCGATTATAAGGAGTAGAAACATGATTCAGATATCCGCGGAATCGCCAGAAGGGTAGCTTTCCAGCAGTATCTCCTGTGAGACTGTAACCAGGGCACAACAGCCAATATGGCCGCTCAAAGCAGCTTGACTTTACACTGTGTGGGATTGGTGGATTCGTGTGTCCGTCAAGGAAATCTCAGCCGGCAGACATCATGGTCTGAAATACCAATGGACATCGAGAAATCACTAAGGACCTACCCACCAAGTAAAAAAAACATAAACCACGTTTCTCCCATCAGTTTACGTCAGTGTGGAGAGAGAGAGGGACAGAGAAAATGGCTAAAAAAAGTTGCCGACTTCACTCGAGATTTTTTTTCGCTAGCAGCAGTAGAGCCTCAGATGTTCAGAACCTGAAGTCTTCGACTCTTCTGAAGAAGAACAAACACAACGACAACAACAAGGATCCATTTGGACATGGGTAAGTGTAAATATTACAGTAATAGTGTACTAGCAATGTGTGGGGAATACCGCGAAAATGAACAATAGGTTTATTGATATATATTTGTTATCGATTTGTTAGATTTGTTAACTTTTTCTTGGGACAAAATAGACTCCATTAGCAAACGTTTACTCTGTGTTAACGTTATTTTGGTGTGTAAAAGTGAGATTACATGTGTAGATGATTAAATTAATCATTTATTCGTCCCACAACGGAGACATTTACAGTGACATGATTTTGCCATCGATTATTTTATCATACTGTTCTGTACAGATGAGACTTTGTCATAGATTTATTTATGTGTGCCTGTTATTATTTTACCGTCCTGTACAGATGAGACTTTGTAATCAGATGTAGCCTATGTGTGTCTGTGATTTTATACTGAATGTAAAGTAACTGGAAATACCTGTGTGTTGTGTGTGTGTGTGTGTGTGTGTGTGTGTGTGTGTGTGTGTGTGTGTGTGTGTGTGTGTGTGTGTGTGTGTGTGTGTGTGTGTGTGTGTGTGTGTGTGTGTGTGTGTGTGTGTGTGTGTGGTGTGTGTGTGTGTGTGTGTGTGTGGTGTGTGTGTGTGTGTGTGTGTGTGTGTGTGTGTGTGTGTGTGTGTGTGTGTGAGAGAGATCGGGAGAGACTCCTTTTCCAACCTCCCAAACTTTATTTGTATGTGTGCATTGTTATTTGTGCTTGAGCAACATTTTACTTGAACTTTATTTCAATGAAATTAGTTGTAATTATTGTCCTACATTTTTATTTGTTTTACAGAGATGTTTCACAGCTGTCTGGGCCTAGTGGCCCACAGGCGGCGTTTATCCAGCAGCCACAACATCCATCTGTGCCGGCCCCCAGGTCAAGATCTACTGTGGCTCAAGGGCCTTCACTAGAGCCATCACCACCAAGGACCAGCAGACCAGCATCACTACAGCTGCCTCCACCTCCATCTGCGGCTGCCACCAGGTCAAGATACACCTCAGCACAAAGGCTCCACCACAGCCATCACCTTCAACCCAGCCAGCAAGGAGGTCTCGTGGAGGTCTCGTATAGCACTTGTACACCCCACCTACACAGCAGCCCATGCACCATCACCCCCCACCTACACAGCAGCCAGACCCACTGTCTTGGAAGACAGACAAAGACCTTGACACTGTCTTGACATTTATAATGAATAGTTGGTTGAAAGTTCTGATGTTCAATATTGTAAATAGTTAGATTTTCCAGTTTCTTATATTTATATAAATAGTTGGTTGAAAAAAACATATTTATAATAAATTGTTGGTTGAAAAAAAAAGGTTTAATGCTCAATTGTATTTTTACACATCACATGAACCTTGGTATGTAATATGAAGTCATTATTCAGTCCTAATGTATCTCAGTCCCTGCTGTGCTGAAAATAGAGTGATAAACACTTGTTTTACTCAAAATTCGAATACATTTGTTTTCATTTTAGACATGAATTACACATTTATATACAGTGTAATTCAAATATTTCACTGCTTTTGTGATCCTAAGACTTTGGTAACCAAATCTGAAACACCAAAACATTTCGATCACATGAGTAAATTTGTGTTTTCACAAGAGTTTTGAAGATTTTCCGAAAATCGGATGTAACATTTTAAGCTTTTGAGCTACTTATCTCATCAAACAGTGCTCTAAGGTGAGTAATTTGCATATATAGCAATACCAGAGATTGTCCTGAACATTTTGATATTTAACACATGGGGTGCCATGTGAGAAGAAATACATTTAAAAGGGGATTTAAGAAAACATCAAAAATTCGAGAAAATACCCTTAGACTCCAGAGGGTTAACGCCCACATAAAATCAATTTCAAGGACCGCCTACTTCGATCTACGTAACATTGCAAAAAGCAGGCATATCTTGCCTCAAAACGATGCAGAGAAACTAGTCCATGCATTTGTTACTTCTAGGCTGGATTATTGTAACTCTTTATTATCAGGGAGTACCAAGAAGTCAGTCAAGTCGCTTCAGCTGATTCAAAATGCTGCAGCTCGTGTACTAACCAGAGTTAGGAAAAGGGACCACATTACTCCTGTTCTGGCTGCCTTACACTGGCTCCCTATAGAACACAGGATAGAATTTAAAATTCTTCTTCTCGCCTACAAAGCCCTTAATGGGCAGGCACCATCTTACCTTAAAGAACTCATTATACCCTACTGTCCTACTAGGGCATTGCGTTCCAAGAATGCAGGGTTGTTGGTTGTTCCTAGAATCTCTAAAAGTACAATGGGAGCCAGAGCCTTTTCTTATCAAGCTCCACATTTGTGGAATCAGCTTCCAGTTTGTGTTCGGGCGGCAGACACCCTATCCGTTTTTAAGACCTTCCTTTTTGATAAAGCTTATAGTTAGGGCTGATTAGATTCAGCCCCTAGTTTTGCTGATATAGGCTTAGGGGGACATCTTACTTCTTCCTTCTCTCTGTCTATACCTGTGTACTCTCATGTTCCGATTAACCCAGCTTCCCCAAATTTCTTTCTTTTTGGTGTCTATATACACCGGGATCCGGAGTCATGGATGATCCTGCGGTCCTGTGTCCTGGATCGCGAGCCCTGGATCGCGAGTCGTGGCTGTGGTCCTGGATCATCGGTCCTGGATGGATATCCTCGTGGATTCATCTTCCTATTATACACACATGCATTTCCAAACATTTGGACTACCTATGTTGCAAATGTATTATCTTTTCAATTTACACACGGCATCTATTGCACGTCTGTCCGTCCTGGGAGAGGGATCCCTCCTCTGTTGCTCTCCCTGAGGTTTCTCCCATTTTCCCTTTAAACTGTGGGTTTTCTTCGGAAGTTTTTCCTTGTACGATGTGAGGGTCTAAGGACAGAGGGTGTCGTATTGTCATACTGATATTCTGTACACACTGTGAAGACCACTGAGACAAATGTAACATATTGGGCTATATAAATAAACATTGATTGATTGATTGATTGATTGATTGACATACACACACATACACACACACACACACACACACACACACACACACACACACACACACACACACACACACACACACATACAGATACATAGACACATACACACACATAAATACACACAGATACACATTGACACACATACATAGACACACAGACACACACATGCACATACACGCAGACACACACACACACACACACACACACACACACATATACACACACATAGACAGACACACACATTCACATACATATACACACATAGACACAGACACACACACAGATACACATACATACACACACAGACACATACACACACACACACACACACACACACACACACACACACACACACACACACACATAGATACATACACACACATGTACAGAGACATACACACATAGATACATACAGGCACACACACACACACACACACACAGATACACACACATACACACACACACACACACACACACACAGACACACATACATACACACACACAGACACATACACACACAGACAAGAGAGGGCTTTCTTTCCTGCAGCATCAGTGTTCAATACAAAATAATCTCTAGTGTTCCCCATATATGTTTGTATGTGTAGTAGGGAGAGATTATACTGTAAATATATATTCAGTTTCCAGTTTATTAGGTACAACTAGCTAATAGTAACAGTCTAATACAGTGATAAAATAAATCCTACCCTTATGAAGGTTATACATGTTTTTTCTGCAGAAAGAATTTATGTCAACTGATTGGTTATTTTAGAAGCTGAAGTTTCTGGTGCAATGCGAATAGGCGTTTCCTTAAACCCACGTTATGCACAAAACATTAGGTTATTTGATGTGATATGTCACTGATTTATTTTTCAGTAAACATATTTCTGAGATAGCTAAGGCAATTTGGGGTAATAGGTAACGTGTATCTGTTCTTGTCATCAGGTAGAGCAGTCTGAGGATCCAGAAATAGATGACGTCGCGGTCGGACTTCTCCTGATCAGTGCCAGGTCGACAAATGCCACGCTCTTCTGCCCAGAGAAGATCGCTGTTGTCATAGAGGGGGACAAAGTTATGGAACTCCCCACACTGGCTGAGGCATTCATCCATCTTTTCGCACTGATCTATGCCCTCCATCTGAGTTACCCGAAATAGTTGGCAAACACTTTCGACTTCATCCAGAAAGTATTGATGGGCCTGGTTGAAGGGAACATGAGGCCCAGGGTATTGAGCCTAAAAAATGAGCTTCTCACATTGTAGTCATCCTACAATATAACACACACACCACACTCCCTTGTGGCTGGACGCTGGCATTGTGCCACACACACACACACACACACACACACACACACACACACACACACACACACACACACACACACACACACACACACACACCACACTCCCTTGTGGCTGGACGCTGGCATTGTGCCACACACACACACATCCTGCACTTTAAATCTGTTCATTGAAAACTGTGTTACTGTTCAGCTTCAAGTTGAAGGACTGTTTCCCTTACATTATTTTATACTTTAAAAAAATATATCGTAGATATTTGTCAAGGCCTTAGCACTGTTTAATTTATTTTGTATTGAAATGTTAGTTATTTGCTATAATTTATCTATATTGTTTGGTAAAGTTTATGTCAATTAATAAAACAGTAATTTGCATTTAAATTGTCAGTGTTAATGTGCTTTTTAATGTTTAGTCAAAATGTTAACTTAGGGATTTTGAGTTGCAGTTAACTAAAGATGTAGATGTAATTGGTTTCAACAAACGTTTTAAGTATTCGACATTCCGTTTTTAGTACTACTCAATTGAAAATTTTAATTCATATTGGGGTTTAGAGATAATAAAAATATTTAAGTTAAATCTACCTGATTTTCATATCTACTGTGCTCACAAAATAGCTAGTTGAAGAGATATGAAAATGTTTAAGTTAAAGATACTTGATCTGTATATGTACAGTGTTAACAAAAAGTATTAGTTTAAATAACTTAATATATCCATGTTTCTTTAACTTAAAACAATATTTTTTTGTCACTTATTGTGTCAAATTACTAGTAAATAGAACTCAATTGATAAGATTATACTTTTACTTTAAACATTTAAGTTAAGGTACTCAAAAATGTCGATGTAATCAGTTTCAACAAAACGTTTGAGTTCTATTAACTTGTCAGGTTTTACAGTGAGCCGCCTGTGGTGCTTTATAAAGACCAGAGCTTGATTGCTCAAGAGGACAATAACCACAGGAGGCACCGGTCCCAAACCAGGGTATTGTCCGACATTTGGCTTCAATGCCTGTATACCTGTGCAGCTAAGCAACTAATGGGGTAGGAAATACAGTTTCAGGTTAACCACTGGATGGCCAGGATCCAACATATTTGAATTGATTACATTCAGTTTAGCAAAAAACTCCACATGTTAGTCACAGTCACTGACTGAATTAAACTTTCCAAAGTTATTGTTGTCGGCCATGTAAAACATTTATAATAAATGGAAGGAATGTAAAACGTTAAAATCGGTATTCAGCAAATGTCAAATAACCCCAACGTCTAGGGTTCATGGCCATCCTTGGGACCTTTGTTCCTTTTGATATCGATCTCTTTCTCGCCTCCATTTCTATACTGCCCTTTGTTAAACACAAGCGGACATGCCTTGATAGTGATGTTGTAGATATTTTTCTTGAAATGATATTTCTTTAAAAGCCTTTGTTCTGCTGTCACACATTTGTCTGAACTGTTAGTTGTTGATTTGTTTACAACCTAAAGAGCTCACCATTTTAAACCAGAACATGGATATACATGCAATTAAGACTCAACCCAGGGCTCGCAATTAACGATGTCCCGGGGACCATACAAATTCCTACTGGGACACAAATCTATTTTGTCTGGGACTATTTCGGGACAGTGAAAAAAAAATTAAAAGTAAACTTCAAAATGGGTGTTATTTGCAAAGTCATTGGGCTGTCAAATCATAGAATGCATTCTACGTCATCCACTCTGCTGCTGACTGCTGCTAGACTCGCGCTAATGCAACGGTCACGACAGTTACAAAAAGAAGAAAGAAATGCTGAGGTGGTTGAATAAACAGCCCCCTGATGCAAGCCCCAATTCTGCCGACTCCCGAAACGAAAACATCCCAAGTCCTGGTCATGATGCATCGTCTTCCACTGTGGTAAGTTAGTTGTCTTAAGTGTCAATGTTAGCTAGCGCTAACTAACTCTAGCAACGGAAGTGTCAAGTGTGCCTTACAATGCATACAAACGTCCTAAAATGCGGTGTCATGTTCTTTTGAAGTTTGTGAAAATGATGTGAAATACAGTTGATCAGAATAAGAGGTGCCGATTATTTTTGTATTTTCTTTGTCAGCCAGTCAGTGACCAGGCTAGAATCTTTAGCTGCAAAAACGTCAGGCATTTAGCTAATCATTTAACTTTTTTTATTGTTTTAGTTTTTTTGGGTCAAGAATGTCAGTCAGATTGGGTGACGATTAGAAAGGGGGTCGCAAGGTCATTTTAGTTTGTCAATGAACTCTGGTATGAGAATAATGATGAGAGAGTAATGTTCCAGTTGTTTTTGTGCCTAGGGGGGGGGGGGGGGGGGGGGGAATGAGTGAGAGCAAGATGATTGACATTCATGAATGAAGATAGAAGATCAATTTATATTCCTATAGTCAGTGATGTACCTGAACGCGTTCAATGAACGATCGTTCATGAACGATCGTTCATGAACGCGTTCATATTTTGGGCGAACGTGAACTGAACGTACTGTATTTCCGCTAGTTGAACGTAATTGAGAACGTGTTCATTCTCAGCGCTGTATAACGGCGTTCAAAAGTGCGTTCATTCTCAGCACTGTATTATAACGGCGTTCAAAAGTGTGCCAGATTTCATATGACTTTCAGCCGAAAACCCAGTTAAAACACACCGTAAACAGGCTTCAAAATAATGCGGAAAACCACCCAATCTGGCAACAGCAAGCTGCCTGTGACGCGTACGCGCCTGTCACCCCTGGCTGTCGCACTGAAATATAAATATACTAAATATATCAGACTCCTCACAACAAACAATGTGGAACCGCGGAACCGGCGAGCATTGAATGAATGAATGAATTAGTATGGACGAAGCCGAGAGCAGCTGCAGCAGCACTCGCTCAGAGTGAGACTCTACAGCAGGGGTGGGGAACCTCCGGCCTCCGTCCGTATACGGCCCGCGAGACAATTTGGTACGGACCTCGAGGTAATTTATAAACACACGCAAAAAATAAAAAAATGAAAGAAATCTAGACCGCAAAAAAATTAAACAAGCGAGTGCCTGTTTTTCCTGGCCAAGGTCAGGGTCCTTGAACACAACACGAGCCTAACGTGTCATCACGTGGTATATGTCTCGACTGACAGGGTTGCAGTTCTGACGGAGAGCACCAGAACGCCACTTCAGAAATTGCAGTACCGATAAGTCCATACACATGCCGCAGTTTCTGCGTGTCTGTGTCTTTAGTTGAAAGCCCAGTGGCGATCTGCTCATCTGTCATACTGATCAGACAGTCAATAACTGTGTTGTTATCATTAGCATCTGGTTAGCTAGCTATGCTAACGAATATAAGAAGCTTTGTCTACAACCAGTGAGGTAAAGGCACATCTTTATATGATCATTATAGTTATAAAAAAAATAAGAGAATAAAGTAAACGGGTATAAAATACTATATGACAGTTATTAATAAAGAAGAATACAGTTTGAAAGGGGAGTGATTTGTCAAATATCCATAAATTAAAAGAAAATCTGCTTACAGTTGTGTTTGGGTGTTGAGAGATGTGTCCATAGATCTCCTAATGTTGCTCTCAAAGTGCAACAAATCTTCCCAGGGGAGCATGCCCCCCGGACCCCTCTAGAGGAGGTTAGGTCCCCCCCACTTAAATCATGTTCACATGGATAGGAAACTAAATACATTTGCACACATCTTGTGTCCATATCTTTCTGTGTTGGTGGTCACGCCACACCGTGCACGTGCATGCATACGCGAGTCATGGTGAGATATCTGGATTAGGAGGTTGCTTTTTCTTTGCACAGAATGAAATGAATGGGCTGTGATTTTAGTTTTTTTAAGCAGAGGTCAATAACTTGTACGGCCCTCTGAGGATATTGTAAAAATTGAAATGGCCCATTAACATCGTACAGGAGACAAATAATAGCTCGCAGCAACGTATTGAAAAAAGAACTATAAACTATAAATTAGTTCATTTTTGAAACCCTGAACTTTAGTTCAACATTTTGAATTATGAACTATGAACTGAACTAGTTCATTTTAAAATGTGTGAACTGTGAACTGAACTAGTTCATGTAGAAAGTGAACTTTCCCAACACTGCCTATAGTACTACTGACTTGTGAGGATAACTTGTAATTAGAACTGAAAACAGATACATTTATCAAACTGTATTATGGAACTTCTGTTTTTTTATTATCATTCATACCACTTGTATTGCCAGATAGAGGGTTCTGGTCATAAAACACAGAGACCATACAGCCATACCATGTTGAATTGAAAAATACAAATCAGAATTCTTCAATGTTGACATGATAATGATAAATTAGTCTGGATATTGAGAAACAATAAAAAAAAACATGTCTTAAAACAACTCTCTTCCCTTCTACTCTAGGAGAGGCAACAGATCAGACTAATATGCATATGTTTAAAAGAATAAGTATTTTAAACTTACATGGTGGACCAGAGTCTATGGTGTGATGATTAAGTGACAAAAATTATATCAAATTATATGTATTCTGCATAATTGGGGGGGCGACGATACAAATTTAAATTTGGGACACTGCTGGTTATATCCGGGACAATACAAAGTAGAATTCGGGACAGTTGTGGGACACTGAGGAAAAAAGTTAATTTCGAGCCCTGACTCAACCTTTTATATTGTTGACTACAGTAAAGCATACGGCCAGAACAAATATTACCCACGAGTCATGACAGACCATCTGCAGTAGGTGCAACATTCCTTTACTAATTGTTCCAGGTGTTTAGAATAATACCTTACATATGCTAAAAAAATGAAGTCAGTGATAGAGTTTGCACGCTATAATGCTCACAATTCAACTTTTAACTGACGTGGTGTCATTTTCTAATTGCTAACACCATTTTAACACATAATCACTTATGTTCCGCTGTAACGGTGGTAGACTCATCAGAACAGAGTGGGTGAGTTGACCAATCAGAGCACATTGGACTCACAGGGAGGGGGGGCAGGAGCTCCAACAAGGCGTGTAGGACAGAGAGTGAATACACATACTACACAGAGATGCTGTATGAGATACCAATGTGAGTTTGGAAAATTGCACAATATAAATCTAGTAGACCTCAACAATGGAATTATGATCAGTAGAAATGGCCATGACATGGGACCTTTAAAGTCTTTGTGTATTGAATTAAAAGATTAAGATCATTATACTGTACATGAAGCACGTGTCATGCCAACAGTTCACCAGCAAAATGGCACACCCAAAGGTCAAGATTAGCTGTGGACAAATACAGCAAAGTAACACTCAAACAAATAAAACAACCTATTATACATTTTATACAACCATAATATGAAACCTGCGGTATAACCCTTTGTTACAAGCAATCTAAAGAACCTGATGTATAAGATGTGATAAGGCGAGGAACTCTGAGTTCAAGGACATTATCAGGATATGTATATGAGTGTGTGGAGCTGGGATGGGTTTGCAGAGTCGGGAACATGATGTAATTGGCTGAATTAACAAGGTGCTATACTGGGTTCACTGCAGGCAGGAGGGGGAAATTCTCAAAGTAAAAGAACACCCGAGGCTCAGCCACAGGGACGTAGCAAGCGATGACAAATGACTGAAATAATTGGTAGATAGTGACACATCCGCTTAAGCAATAGTATTTGTACTCCCTGACAGCTGGGAATTACAGGGGTGGGTGACACGGAGCGAAAGCGTGTAACTCAGACAGTTGTAAGAGTCCCTCCCCTCCCCATCTTTCCTGAAACCCTTGTATCTCTGTCTTCTTAAACTATTGTGGAGAATTTCGCTGACAGGGAAACATTTCTTCCGAGTGCTACTCAAAAGAATGAATTGACTTTGTCATGTACCTCGATGCCATTCATTATTAAACCCTCTTGTTTGCTCTTCGCCTCAGGGGCAACGCTTTTCTTGCCTTTAATAACCTTTGTGCCGGTGCTTCAGGTGCTCACTGTTGTTTTGTTTCGTACAACGGTGGAATGATGTTGGGGATGAATAAATGAAGAGGAGTACTGGTGGCTAACGCTGTGGATTTTCTTACCTCTTACAGGTATGGAAAAACAGACGTGGAAGTATGACAGCAAACACCTTCAAGGTTAGAGAAATATTTAGGAATAAAGAGATGGAGCTATGAGAAGGGATGGGACAGAGGGGTTATGTGATGGAAACGGACAGAGATGGCAAAAGTACACACATCCTTTACTCAAGTAGAAGTACAGATACTCCTGTTTAAACATACTCTGGTAAAAGTAGAAGTACTGACTACACTTCTTTACTCAAGTAAATGTAAAGAAGTATCGGCTTCAAAATGTACTTAAGTAAAAAGTACACATAACTACCAGCTGTTTTATAGAGTAACTGACCTCCTCACTTTATATTAATAGAACAATAATGTCATTGTTAGCTAATGAATGTTTCGATGCTGAACAACGGCAAAATTACAAAGTTATCATTGGTCCCTCTTCTTTAAGCCCACGTCACACTGTCCCGAAATTGACACCAGATGGACACACGATAAAGGAAATGTTAAAATTCGGCTCTGATCGTAACATCGGGCATCTTAAGCCATCGTATGACCGCTGGTGGAGTTTCTCATACTCCGGCAGCAACTTTGTGAGTGGTGGCAAAATCTTTGGCATGCCAAAAATGTGACGATAGACCATGCGAAGGTTTATTTTCGGGTTGAATTCGTGTGTCCATTTTGCCCTTCGTATGGCCATCATGAGTGCATCTTGTCATCTTCGTCTTTACTTTGTGTGATCATCGGTGACATCGGGCATTTTTCGCCTCACAAAGACAATACGAAGGAAACAAGAAGCTGCCCGATTGTCTTAGGAAGGCAACACGACTATGTGAAGCCCTCACAATGCCATCGTATTATAGTACGATGACATCGAGATGGGACCACGGTGTCGGCGAAGACAGCCGAATTTGAGTAGCTCAAGCATTTCCCATGTGTCATGGTAACGTGGACATATAAAAGCCAGCCTCAGAGCATCTTCCTCAGTCAGTCCTGAGCAACTCTACAGAGCAGAGGCATGTGTAACTCCCAAAGCTTTAATCACAATTCATCACAATTCAGTTCCTGCAGAATGGCATACTTTGGAAAACCAGGAAAAAGAAGGCAGCAGCATTGCTTCTTTTGATGCACCTCAGAGAACATGATGAGCAACTCTTACAAGCCCAGCACCTCCTCTTACAGGTACAAATTGTCTTATTTCACTTTGTCCTTTATTGCTATTTCTGACCTGCTCTATCGAAATCAGTAGCAATGATGATACCTGTATTAAGCAGGTGAAACAGGAGCATGAGGACACAGTGTGCTATGTTTCCTTGCAGAGCGCTTCTCTGGTTGTTGTATTGCACAACAAAATCCTGTAAACATATTCTGTAAATAACCCAATTTGTGTTCTGTGAAACTGAAAAGGATATTACATTATTTTTGTTACCTTCGTTGCAGTTGTAGGCCTATGTCTTAAATGTAATTTAGGTTAACTTCCTGTTTTATTTAGATGCTTTCATTTTGAAGGCGAGTTTACACTGTTGACAGGAAGTTGTTGTTGCTATGGAAACAACATGACGGAGAAAAGTAATATCTTCTACATATAAAGACGGAGAAAGTAAAGCACAAAGTGTATGTTTTAATGTTAGCACCCCCCGAAGAGGCACAAGCTCTTAGTTGAGTCTGGATACATTCTAAATCATCAGTAAAGTCTACGACCATATTTCGGAGGGATATGCTACATATTAACTTTCTATTTCATGCATTTCAGTTCTTCATTAACATTCCTTAATTAACACTTCACTTTCCTGACACAGTTCCACTAACATACATTCACTGTCGATTCTTATTTTTTAATATTCTTTGCGGAATTTGGCTGTGTAAAATGTCCTCTTGGGTTGCCGTACAGCCAATGCATGGCGTAACAGACCCCGAACAGATCTGGTAGGCCGAACACATCTGGTACCTACACCGGCTGTTGTTATGCCTGCTATGACGTTACGTTACTCCGTTCTCCGATTGTAATTATGCCGTTACAAACTTCAAAGTTGTATTTATCATCTGAATTTGCCAAAAAAAGTTTAATATTCTGAAAGCCAAGACTTTGTTTATTTGAAATCAGATGAAAACAAACTGTAACGGACCCTGCCGTGTTATCTATGATTACTATATGCCTTTCATTCATAATATCAGCGGGAGCAAGGGGGAGAGGGGCTGCGGAACAGCACAGTGCGAGTGAGAGGTGCCTGTCTTCTTCCCTTTTCCAAGCTTCATAAATGTATTTATCGTTTGATTTTGGAAATAAAAGTTTCATATTCTGAAAGCCAAGACTTGGTTAATTTAAAATCAAACAAAAAACCTGAACCCCGAAAAACTTTTTTTTTTCCACAAATACACATTTATTTTGAAATGAGCCGTTGCGACTTCCGACTGATTTCGATAGAGCCGGTCACATTTGCCTTTCTAGCATTTGACAATGTAATTATCTTGTTTTGCTTTTTATTTTCCAGGGCAGGGGCAAACCGAGGCGAAGGAGGAAACCGAGGTCTATGTGGGTCAGGAAATGGCTGTCTGACAGAAGAAGAGAACGCTATGGCCACTATAGCACTCTACTAAATGAGCTGAAGACAAAAGATGAGAAGGCCTTCTACAACTACACAAGACTTCCCAGAGGCCTATACGATGAGGTCCTGCGAAGGGTAGAAGGCAGAATAGAGAAGAAGGGCACATGGTACAGAAAGTCTCTCCCTCCTGGTCTCAAGCTGTCCATCACTGTATAATAATAATAGATTTAATTTGTTAGCGCTTTTACAGGTGCTCAAAGACGCTTTACAGATATAGTGAAGGGAAAAGAAAAGGAAGGAACAACAAATAAATATATAGTTAAAGTTAAAGTCAAATAATACAAGAACAATCACACATTAAAAGCCAGATTTGAAGAGGTGAGTTTTTGTGAGTTTTTTGAAGGTGGTGAGGTCAGTGCAGTCTCTGATGGGTTGGGGGAGTGAGTTCCAGAGGGAGGGGGCAGCGACGGAGAAGGCTCTGTCCCCCCAGGTCCGGTGATTGGTGCGGGTGGGGATGGATAGGAGGTTGGCTTCTGATGAGCGGAGGCAGCGGGAAGGGGCGTGGTGGTGCAGCAGGTCTGTGAGGTAGGGGGGGGGGCTAATTGTTGAGGGCTTTGTGAGTAATGAGGAGGACTTTGAAGTTGATTCTTTGACGGACGGGGGGCCAGTGGAGGTTCTGGAGGACGGGAGTGATGTGGTCTCGGGAGCGGGTGTGGGTGAGGAGGCGGGCAGCAGAGTTCTGGATATGTTGGAGTTTATTGATTAGGTTGGATGGTATGCCGTAGAGGACTATTGCAGTAGTCGAGTCGTGAAGTGATGAATGCATGAATCAGGGTTTCAGCAGCAGAGGAGGAGAGTGATGGGTGAAGACGGGCAATGTTTTGTCTATGTCTATGACACCTGGTCTGCGGTGACAATTATCCAAGCCTATCCTACAACTTCAGAGTTGCTCTGAAGTTGCACCATCTCCCTCTCCCTCATCATTAATGAAGTCTGCGATGCCATCAAAGCAGAGTTTGCTGCTGAGGTGATCCAGTGTCCTACTACAACTGAAGAGTGGACCTACATTGCTGAGCAGTTTGAGAAGAGATGGCAATTTCCACACTGCTGTGGTGCTCTGGATGGCAAGCATGTGGCGGTCACCTGTCCTTGGAATACTGGCTCTGTGTACAGAAACTACAAGGGCTTCTTCTCCATTGTCCTCATGGCCCTGGTCGACGCAGACTACAAGTTTCTCTGGATTGATGTCGGCTCTGATGGTTCCAGCAACGATGCCAGTATCTACAATGGGTCAGAACTGAATAAAGGCCTGGAGAGTCCGAACAACATATTCAATCTCCCTGAAGAGAAGTCTCTACCTGGTGATGACGTTCCTGTCCCATACTACATAGTAGGGGACAATGCTTTTGGGATCAACAAGCGCCTGATGAACCTGTTTCCCATCAGAAACATGGAGCACCATGACAGCAAATGTAACTGCAGGTCTCCCTTGAAAAAGAGATCTATGATCTCAATGGGACCAATCTGGTTAAATAAAGGTTTGAAATGAAATGAAACTACAGACTCTCCAGAGCCAGGTGTGTAGTAGAGAATGCCTTTGGCATTCTGGCACACAAGTTCCAAGTTTTGCTGAGGACCATGAACCAGAGGCCAGGGACATGCAGAAAAATCATCACAACTTGTGTGATCCTTCACAATCTCATCAGACTGAGATATCCAGCCACCCACAACAACATGATGGACTTGGAGGACCAGCACCTGAATGTCATCCCAGGGGCATGGAGAAATGACAAAGTACTTCTGGATGTTTACCATGAGAGCGCAAGGAACACTGGAACCCAGGAGGGGAGGCAAATTAGATACCTTGGCCACTACTTTACCTCAAAGGCTGGTTCGGTGCAATGGCAGGACAAGATGATCCTGTAATTATTCCCACAAAACAGTGAAAGTAAAATTAATACAGATACACTAACATTGTGATGATGAACAAATTATTTTTCACATATTGCATTGTAACTTAAGGCAAAATGTGTATGGAGTAATATATTTCGTTTTTGAAATTTTGATTAAAAATACTTTTTTCCATTTATTAATAAAAGAAAGGCCGAACATTTAGATTTAAAAATCTCAAGTTTCCAAAATGTAAAGTCCCATAGTACTTTAACATAGAAATGAAAATAACTTGTAAAGTAAGGATAAAGGACCAAAAAAATAACAAAATCTGAAAATATCAGTGACAATTTTTATTATATACAATACAACTTTATATACAAAGTGTCTGTGATTTTTTCCCCCCGGATTTTTCCTGGAACTGTCTCAGATTATTTTTCTGGAAATCTCTCTGAATTTCTGGTTACTGGCTTTTGTTATTATTGTCGTCTGACTCATGTGGCACTAAAGCTGAGAGATAGATGTCTTTGTTGATATTTACACTGTCGTCTAGGTTTAGATATTGGCGGAGGCTGTCCTGGGCCACATTGTGCTCGGACTGCTGAGCTGGAAGAGGAGGCGGAGGACGACCCTAGACTGGCTGCTGGGGTGTTAGCTTCCAAGGACCTCTGATTTGCTGCTGAGGAGGCTGAGAAGGAAGTTGGAAGAATGCAGCCTGGCGAGGAGAAGGAACGTAGCCCAGAGTAGAAGTGCTGGCTGGCTGGAGGGTATGGTACTGCTGTTGTTGCTGTTGTTCAAAGTTGTACTGCTGGTTCGCCTGCTCTACATAGCCACACTCCTGGGATCTCCACACTGATGTCGGAGGTGGGTTCCTAGGCCACTGGCTGGGATCTGGCTGGAACTCTGCTTTCGATGAGGAGGCAGCTCTGCTGGCGGAGTAGTAGGTACCGCTGGGGAGGGCACTCTCCTGTTGAAGTTGGCTTACTCTTGAGTAGGTGGCAGATGTGCAGACTGGGATTACAGCAACTGGCCTCTGCTGCTGCGGCTGCAGCGACTGAAATGCTGACGGGACATCTTCTAAAGGACTGATCTGGTCACCAGCCGCTTCCCTCATCCTCAAAATACAAAAACAAACAGCATAGGATTAATACAAGCTCAAATTTAGCATGCAATAAAATGTGTGAAATCAAATAAATGAATGTCAATTGTATGCAATGTTATATACTTACTGGTTAAGAACTGTGGTGATCTCCTCATACGCAGGTTCCAGGCAGGCATCATGCAGACGATCCAGTTCGGTTTCCAGGTACTTTCAGAAAGGAGTGGCCCTGTTGACTTGTTGCTCTCGAGTGATGAACTGAGCCAGCCTATCTTGGAGATCACGGGATGCTCCGGTAACTCTCATCTCCATGGTAGGAGACTCGGATCGGTCGCCAGCAGCTGTTCCTGTCCTGGAAGGAGCTCTCGGTGTAGGGTAGCCAGTGTACTTCTTGGTGGGCTCCCTGGGTTCGTCTGCAAGACTGCCTGCCATGGTACTGTCGTCACTCCCAGCCAGCTCACCTGTCTCAGCCAGGGCCAACTTGTCCTTAAACTGCAAAGACAAAAATAGAAAACAAACATAAGTACATTTGAAAGTTATATTTGCAAACAAAAAATTGAGAAATTGAAAATGTTCAACAAAGTTCAGTTTGAATTTAATTTCAATGATATACTCACACTAGCTGGTCTATCCTTCTTGTGACGTCTGACGTGTGGCTTCATGAACCCAAAGACCCAGCGGATGAACTTGTCACTGTCATTCTCACTGGCCTCCTCAGCAAGGATGGGGTATTCCTCGTCACCACTCGACAGACCATCACCGGACCTCTTCTGGGATTTCTTCTTGGGTTGGCCCTCCCGCAGCTTCGAGAATCGAGTCCTCTGTGTGTGGTACCATTTCTGAATTGAATGATCTGCATTGGGGTACTAGTGGATCGCCGGAGCTGTTAGATTAACATTAACATGCTTATTGTAGTTCTGAGTGCAATGCCTTGCAGCCTGTAGCACCATCCTCTTGATGGAGCATATGTGTGGGCTGGACCAGGAAAGGAGTGGGCAGAGGGTCGAGTTGTCGATTCTTGTTCTGTTTTTCTGTGACTATCTAGGTGCGCACGCTACTAAAGAGAGGCGCTACCATGGAAACCAAACAATGGTGTAGCTGTAATAAAGTCAGAGTGGAAACAGTCGTGTGTAAATCTGATTTTGTCAGAAATCGGGAGAAATGCGGGAGAAATATGACCCCGGGAGGAAACTGGGAGAGGGCTATGAAATCGGGAGTTTTCCGGGGAAATCGGGAGGGTTGGCAAGTATGCATGCAGGACAACAATGTATGAGAATATACAACAAAATCAATAACCCCTCTTGCCCCCCATCCATACCAAAAATAAGTTATAAATATTTACCTTCATCATCCGAGGATTCGGGCTGTCTGTTACGAGGAGGAGGGGGGAAAGGTGAATGCTGCCGAGACTCTTGGGACTGCTGAGGAGACCTTTCAGACCGCTGAGGAGACCTGGAACCCTCTGGGGACCGCTCTGGAGTTTTACTTGGACAAGAACTGGCATCTTTCTTGCATTTTCTGCCCTTGCTCTCTCTGGTTGGAGACTCAGTGCTGTCTTCTTGGACCTCTAAATCCTCAGTTTCCTCTGCTTTCCTCTTCTGAGTTCTGTATTTACCAGCCAGCTTCCTCCGTCTGCCTCTCCCTGCCTTGGGTGGCATATTAAAGTTGAATTAAAGTTGAATTTACTGTGTGTTCTGCTCCAAATAATCTCCGATCAGCAATTTAATTTCCCATGTGCGGCCGAAGGTTTTATACCATCATCGGGAGGTCACGTGACGCCTTTGTGACCTAGTTCGAACGCATCGTACTCTCAATATGATGTTGTGTAGCCATTGTGTGTCCTGCGTGTGTCCTGCGGGTATAAACTATTATAAAAATGCACATCTTCGTGTTTCCTTCGTGTGTGTGGTTCGGGTGCCATCGTGTGGCCTTCTGTAGGCTTCGTACTTGCTTCGGCTGTTGCTTGGCTGTTGACCAAGTTCGGGGCCATCTTCGTGCGAAATTCACAATTCCATATTCGTGTGTCCATCTGGTGTCAATTTCGGGACAGTGTGACGCCAGCCTTAGAGAAGACCAGGAAATGATGAATACACGGATCGTGTTAAAATCAATAGGCATGCAATGTTTCTAAATAATAATGATCACGCCTCCAAACACAGATTAAAATTAAAGTAAAGTGCCTGTTTTGAAAATGTAAGAAGCAGAAAGTACAGGTATTTGTGTTAAAAATGTAAGAAGTAAAAGTAAAAAGTCGACATAAAAATCAGTAGTGGAGTAAATTACTGATACCAGAAAAATGTACTGAACAAAATATGTATACTCCACTACTTCCCACCTCTGGAAAACGAAATCCCAGCATTCCATCCTGCCTATGTCTCTCCTCATTCCTGTCTTCATCTCCGTGGCTGTACCTTCCATTACTAAACACAACTTGTATAAGCAGTTGTTTCCTCGTGCAGCCATTAGCTCTGTTCCCTGTCAGCTGACATTAGATCCGCTATTTTAGCACCCCTAATGCTATGTTTGCTTTGTTCCCTGTCAGCTGACGTTTGATCATCCACATAGCACCGCCAATGCCGTGTTAGCTTTGTGAACTGTTAATGTCGGATCAACCGCAGCTTAGCCAGGCTTATGTAATATTAACTTTGTGTGCTTTTAGCTTATCTTGGTGGGCCCGTAGTTTGTAATATTAGCACGTACTGAGCAATGGGAATACATTATAATGTGATGATCTGCGACACCTCTGCCAATAAATTAGTCTGGACACACCCTTGATGAAGGCATATGTGTTTTTTTTTTTATTATAATTTGGACAGGAGCACCCGCAAATGAATTATTTAAGATTTTTAATGAGTGCTACAACAACATTTATTATTTTTTAATTGTCATAGCAGCAAATCATTCTTTTTGAGTAGTAAACATGTTTTTTACAAATTGTGAATAAATATTAAAAAGTTAAAGTGTATATTGCACATAGGTGTATATTACACATGAGCAGTGGTATTGCACAGCATATTTTTTACTTGCAGTGTTATTGCGCAACAGTGATGCTGATGCTCACTGAAGTCAGCAGGTTAAACAAAGTCACCCGAGACTACTGTATCAGTTGGTTCACCATCTTCTCCTGCCGTAAAGGTCCCCTATTATACTGTTTTTCATCAATATATTATAGGTCTCAGATACAAACATGTCTCGGAACTGTTTTGCTCGAAATACCAAACAGATCGTGCAATGTAGCATCCCATAAACCCCTCTGTTTCAGCCCTGTTTCCAAAGTGCTGATTCTCTGTCTGCAACACGAAAAAAAAGGGGAAAATCGTGTTGGTGAACACGAATCAATAGATTAAAAATCATGTTGGTGAACACGAAATGCCATGCGTTGCATCTCTGTATAGTAGCCTATGTGTATTCACTCTCTGTCCTAAACGGCTAGTTGGAGCTCTTGCCCCCCCCCCCCCCCCCGTGAGCCCAGACACCCCAGCACTCAGCCTGGGCACACACCCGCAGCCTGGCTGGGAGTTTGTGTATGCCCAGACTGAGTTCCTCGGTGTCTCGCCAACCCCACACCAGTGAGCCAGCTTACAGTGTCCCGCTCCTCGCAACGTCCCGCCGAGTGTGTGTGTGTGTGTGTGCAGTGGCGTGCACAGACATTTATAGGGGCAGGTGCTCAAGAGAAAAAAAAGGGCACCTAAAAGGGCACGGAATGATGCGCTCCGAAATTGTGCGCTCCGAAATTGTGCGCAAAAATTCCCCCGGGATTGACGCCCCTGGTGGAACCGCCGGCTGCCTGTGAGATTTATTAAAGGCACATCTTGTATGTCGTAATTGCATATATATTTATTTCAATAACCATATGCTGTCTGATGCAGATGCCTATCTAAAACAAATCAAATAGTATGCTTACTAGCTTCTACACGCTAAAGCAACTGTAGTCAGAGATGCAAACTCATCAGGTATGCAAAAGGTGACAAGGATCCGAGCCCCCGACCCCACGGAATATCGGCTTTAAAATTAGGAATAACAGAGGATTTTAGCAGTCAGAACAACTAAAGCAGCAGGTAATAATAACAGAAACGCCAAAGAGTTACATCTAATAGACATATATAAAACCATTTATTTTAATTGTGTAGCAGTCAGTTTATAATTTTGGCAGCACTGTTGAGCATTTTGAAAATGTATTTTCATGCCTTGAATACAGGACTTTTACCTTGACAGAGTATTCCTACACTCTAGTACTTCTACTTTTACTCAAGTACAAGATTTGAGTACTTCTACTTTTACTCAAGTACAATATCTGAGTACTTCTACTTTTATTAAGTACAAGATCTGAGTACTTCTACTAAAGTACAAGATCTGAGTACTTCTACTTTTACTCTAGTACAATCTCTATACTTATACCACCTCTGTTTATAGCCTATGAAAAAAACGATTAGAAAACGAAGGCTAAAGCTAACGTTAGCAGATAGTGACAATGATATTGCGACAGAAAAACTTTTCAGTTCACATCAGCTCTGCCGCTCTGCTCTGAACACCTGAACGGCCTGTTCTAACAGCTGTTCACCAGCGGCTCAGTCTGTGCCACAATGACTCCGCACAGTTAACGAACACACAGTAGATAATGTAGCTGACCCTCATCCCGGAGCAGCAGAGTTCAGCTGGCCCGACAGGCAAGAAGACTCGAGCACACAGCTCGCGCTTCATATATTAAAAAATAACACCATGCGCGTCATGATGGCACATAACAGCTCGCGACCGCAGATTATTTCGGCGATTAGATAAAATGTAAATTATATTTAGGCAACTTTAGTTACATTTCCATGACTTTTCCAAAACTTTGGGAAAAATATTGTTTTCCATAACTTTTCCAGGGCCTGGAATTTGCATTTTGAATTTCCATGACATTTCCAGGTTTTCAATGACCGTACGAACCCTGTATAGTCAGGGTTGCCAACTCTCACGCATCTGGCGTGTGACACACGCTTTCACCCTCAATCTCACGCTCTCACTCTGCCCAAACTATTCTCATGCCAAAAACAATAATACCGAAGACTAGCAACTGTTTTGAAAACTTTTGTCAGGTAGTGATCGTCTTCTCAATAGAACATCTTTGATAATGTCTTCTGGCCAATCAGAATCAAGATAACGGCGTGGTGTTGTTGCACGAAGTCCCGACGGAGAATACTTTTGCTGTAGTACATCTCTCCATCGATACAACATTACGTGTTGATAGAAATCAACACGTAATGAAATAAGACCCCACGGTTTGATGATTGATAGGTGTGTGGGCTGTCTTTCATGTTGACACACAGAACAATGGGGGCTATCAACCCTTATCCACAATGTAAAGTAATTAACACAGCTTCTTCCCTCTTCTCTCTGTGATGCGGCTTTCACACCAGCGCTTTTCAGTTTCTAGCTCCGACCGGGTGCTTTTCTGGTTCAGCTCCGGTTTCCCTTTTCAGCTCCCGCTCTGTACACACCGCCCACTGGCGCCCCAGAGCTGCCCCTGCTGCGTCATGACGTCACCGTTTACATCTCTGATTTGCTCCCCAACGGCTGCCATTACGGCGCTCACAACAACAACAACAACAACTGCGTCGGGTCGATGATCGTGTTGCTTTTAATCACACGAAGCCAGAATAAATTGAATAACGACTTCTCCAACATTATACTTTGCTCCAGAGTGCCGTGGTTCATTGTTTATTAATGTGTTTCTGCAGCATTTACCGACCGCTGCAGTGCTGCTCTTCCACAGGAGTTTATTCTCCCGTTAGCTCCCGGTTAGCTCACACTGCAGCGGCCGCTCTAAAGTAATCAATGTCCGACTCACACAAGCAGCTGATGCATATCCCCAGTTCCCCTTAGCCTAAGTGAATGTGTGTCAGTCTGAATTGACACTGTTTGGTATCACAACGCTGTTATGAAAGTTTCTCTGGTATAAAACGGGTGATGTTAGCATAGCAACCGAAGCTAAACTGACTACTTGCATCCGATAGATCCAATAATACAAAACAACACGTCTGCCTCTCTCCACAATGATCGATAACAGTGAACGGATGGTCAAAGTAAGGTACAAATAAACAGAATCACACGAAGCCTAGTTAGTGTTGCCTGACTTTATAAAGTGTGTTTATAGGCACTACTGCTTGTAGGCAGGCATAACAGTGTTCAGGGGAGGTGGGTTTAGTTTCCTGCACGCCTCGACGTAAGAGAGACGTAAGCGACGTCGCCTCTTAGCTCCAAAGCTCTTGCCTCTGGACCGACAATTTTTTGGAGCTGGAAATGAAGCGGATTCCGGAGCTAAGAGCCGGCGCCGCTGCGGTGTGAACAGGAAAACCCGGCGCTTTTCAGGCTCTAGTTCCGAGCCGGAGCTGAAAAGGCGCTGGTGTGAAAGGGGCATGAGGAGCAACAGGTTCAGCTTTCAGAACAAAGTAACAAAAAACTAAAATGGCATTCATTTGTTTAAATATGTCGTGTAGTAATAGATGTATTTATTTTTCTTCTCAAGAGAGTACCAGAATGTGTATTTTATGTTAGTATTTCAAAAAATCTCCTGGGGGAGAATCCCCCCAGACCCCCCTACAGGGGTTGGGCTTTCAGCATGTCAACTCTTTCACCTGTGGGTAAATTGCAGAATTGGCTCCAGGTCGCCCTTTTTATTTACTACAAGACAAATGTGCCTTTTTATTTCATACAGTTCAATTTGGATTGAGACAGGGAAATAATCTAAACCTCACGCGTGGCGTTTCACTGTCAAGGGGGAGCGTGTATGTAATTACATTGCAAATACTGACTTCACCCCACCACTGTATGGGTTAGCCCTACCATAGATTACCCAACAAAAATACTCTCTGGCAACTGCCGACCCGTATTGCGCAAGCGCAGATCTAAGATCCAGTAGAAATGATAAAAAAGTAAAAGTCTGCTGCTTATTGTTCTACTAGGCCAAAAATAGAGTGTGTTAATTAATATATTTGGCAGTTTGGAGTAAGTCTGTAAATTTGTTTGTGTGTGTGTTTCATGTATAGGCCTCTCACGATAATTAATTTTATTGGATACATTTTCCAGTAAATTATTGCGATAAACAATAATATTGTCGGCACCGTTGTATGACCATTTTAGACCCCTGACATAATGATGATATATAATAATAATTGAAGTACATCCTTTCGAACTGCTAGTCACATCCTCATGTAAATGGAAATGTATCGAGTTCATTTTTATTTATCGTACGATAAGTCAATTAATTGCTTATCGCGACAGGCACACAATAAAACAGTCGAAACAAACATGTGTTTGACTTTCATTAGTGAATGAAACGTTGTGCCCTTTATAGTCTGTGTCCAATTGTGTGTATTTGTATATATTGTATATATATCCTATATCCGATATATATGCTAAGGTCCCGCTGCTGACACGATAGCAGTCATTTAGTGCGCATGTGTAATTAAACCCATGATATCAAAATCTCACTCCAGCCAAGTACCCAAAGTTGGCAACCCTGGTATAGTTTAGTTTGGCATCTGATTTAGGGGATTAAACAATACACTCGTTGTATTTGTTACCTGGTGGTTACTTACTTGGTCGTCACGAGGGCACTTTTAATCGTGCTGCTGCACCACACACCCGCCGTGGCCTGTCTGACCAGGCCCAATCCCAAACCACTCCCTCGACCCACTGCGGTCAAGCCAGCCTCCACTTGGGAAAACACAGTCAAGCCAGCCCGCACGTGATATTGGGGTGCGCGAATATTAGAAGCATTACGGTAAAATCCCAGCACTTACTCGGTCAATAACAAAAGCACCTATAGAAACAAACCAAACATATTAAATTAAGAAATAGGTACTATATAATGTGATCAATAATTATTTAAAACAAACTACGTATAACTACCACGAGTAAATGTAAAATGTAAGGAGTTTCAAAATAAAAGTCCTTTGAAATCTCATATATGAGCTATCAGCCCTGTGTTTAGATAAGAATAAAACGAAATCTCTCCCTGATCCAAGACTCATCTCACTGCAGGGTGATAGAAGGACACCCCATCTACTCACCCAGAAAAATTCAGGACATTCTGATGTGGAGTTTCAAAATAAAAGACCTTTGAAATCCCATATATGAGCTATCAGCCCTGTGTTTAGATAAGAATAAAACGAAATCTCTCCCTGATCCAAGACTCATCTCACTGCAGGGTGATAGAAGGACACCCCATCTACTCACCCAGAAAAAATCAGAACATTCTGATGTGGAGTTTCAAAATAAAAGACCTTTGAAATCCCATATATGAGCTATCAGCCCTGTGTTTAGATAAGAATAAAACGAAATCTCTCCCTGATCCAAGATTCATCCCACTGCAGGGTGATAGAAGGACACCCCATCTACTCACCCAGAAAAAATCAGGACATTCTGATGTGGAGTTTCAAAATAAAAGACCTTTGAAATCCCATATATGAGCTATCAGCCCTGTGTTTAGATAAGAATAAAACGAAATCTCTCCCTGATCCAAGACTCATCTCAATGCAGGGTGATAGAAGGACACCCCATCTACTCACCCAGAAAAAATCAGGACATTCTGATGTGGAGTTTCAAAATAAAAGACTTTTGAAATCCCATATATGAGCTATCAGCCCTGTGTTTAGATAAGAATAAAACGAAATCTCTCCCTGATCCAAGACTCATCTCACTGCAGGGTGATAGAAGGACACCCCATCTACCCACCCAGAAAAAATCAGGACATTCTGATGTGGAGTTTCAAAACAAAAGACCTTTGAAATCCCATATATGAGCTATCAGCCCCGTGTTTAGATAAGAATAAAACGAAATCTCTCCCTGATCCAAGACTCATCTCACTGCAGGGTGATAGAAGGACACCCCATCTACTCACCCAGAAACAATCAGGACATTCTGATGTGGAGTTTCAAAATAAAAGACCTTTGAAATCCCATATATGAGCTATCAGCCCTGTGTTTAGATAAGAATTGTTTTTGTATTTAAAATGTTTATAAAACATATATATTTTAAAACAGTTTTCTGTTGTCTGTTTTTACATCATGTTTCTATGTTTCCCTCAAGTTAATGACCTGATTATGTTTACCTGGTGCCTGTTGTGGCGATCCAGAATAACACAACATGAACGAATGAAACAGAGAGGAATCAATAAAACACAAACACAGATATAGCTGATCAGTAATTATTATTTAGTTGTTGCAACAAACAAACAATAATGAGAAGTACATCACCTGCTGCCACAGCAGCCAATCGTGGAAATGCCCCCCAACAGTAGCAACAATCATACAGCATATATAGCCACTGCAATGAACACACACACATTTTCACTAAGCATGTTCAACGCACACACACCCTATCATGCAGCCTACCACACAAATGTCACATGTCCCTCTCTCCAGGAGCCACACCTGTATATGTTCAAACTTCATCATCTCATGACATTCACACGAGCAGTCAACACACAAAGGTTAACTGTCTCTATAACCTGAGGCCTTCTCTGGACTTCCCCCATCCTCGGTGTCAGCTCACTTAAAATGAACACATCCATTGACAACCCAGAACGACCACTGTCTCTCCAACTCTGTGACCCAACTCAGTAACACACATCATATAGCTTACATATGATCTTTAATGAATATCATAAATAGGCTTGTATTAAACATTGCTACAACAGTGGCCATGTGTGTTTCTTACCCTCCCAGCTGTGTCTTGTCCTTGTGATTAATTTCGTCTGTATAAGTGCCTGTCTGCCCCAGTGTTTCTTCTCAGTTCGTCGTTGTTCCAGCCTATGTCTTGCCCTGCGTATTCCCTCGTGTTGTCATTGTGGATTCCTGTTTCTTGTGCCTTCCTGGTTTGTTACTTTGTTTTATTTGTGTTATATTCTAGACATAATATTTACAGTTTTCCTCAGTTGCTAACACACTAAAAGTATACATAAAGCACGATTATTTTAACTGACACTGAAAGAGCAACACATCAGCTCAAATCTCCAAAACTAAACACGTTTTCAGCTTTTCACACAATTTGCAAATCAACATGGCACTTTTTGCAAACCACTGCACACGTTTCTTCACGTAAGACACAGGAATCTGACATTAAGTCACGTGTTAGCAGGTTTAAAACATTGATATTCAAAATGCCTCATAAATGGACCAATGATCAACAAACACGTTCCACCTGACCAAACACCTGAAAGCATAATTGTTGGTTCGTCAATCAGGGTGTTAGCACTATAAAAAGACCACAGGTGAGTACTTTCTTACAGCAACAATGGAAGCCAACATGGAAGCAAGAGGAAGAGGAAGAGCTGGGCTGAGAGTTGAGAGTGAGAGGAGGAGGAAGAGGTGGGGTGAGAGTGAGAGGAAGAAGAATGAGGGATAGAGGTGGAGAGAGGACGTGGACAAAGAAGAATACTCTCAAATGAAATGTTATCAATCAATCAATCAATGTTTATTTATATAGCCCAATATCAGAAATGTTACATTTGTCTCAGCAAACTATGGACGGTCTTCATAGTTTGTACAGAATATCAGTATGACAATACGACACCCTCTGTCCTTAGACCCTCACATCGTACAAGGAAAAACTTCCAATATCAACCATGGTTTGACGATGAGAGAGGCTGGACAGAGGGTTCAGCCTAATCTAAGACGATTTACTGTTGCCTCTGTAATCCGGACACTTAGACTTGATAACAGGTTACCAGTTTGTAGCTCTGCATAATTCATGATATATCGGTGCTTATATCTGTTCTGTGAAACGTATTTACTTCATTACTGTAATTGAATTGTTGGCATGTTGCATACTATAACTGTACAAAAATCCTGCACAATGTACTGTGGTAAACTTACCTTTATGCAACACAGACACTGACCAACCACTATGTCTTTGTTGTTTATCTGAAGGACTGAGAAACAAAGAGGTGCAGGTGGAAGACTAAGGATTTTCAATGAGGCACAGGCAGCAGCAGTTAAAAACTTGGTTTTGGCAAACAATGCCATCACACTTATAGAGATCCGAAGCATAGTAACTATGTGCTGAGATTAGTGCTGCGTACCTGGACTCACATTCAGGTTCAGGTCCGGACTCAAGTCCAGAGGTTCAGGTTCAGGTCCGGACTTATAAGTCCTGACCTGAACCCATGGCTTGTGTCAAGTTGTGTGAGTAACTAAAGTGAACTTATTGTGAGCTAATTATCAATTGAAAATTAACTCATAATCAACTCAAATTCAAACTCGTCAGGTTTAATGTGCTCCCTTCCAACTTGTGTCTACATTTCTCTACAAAGTACAAATGTAAAAAAACTACTTTTTGACACTTAGTCTACAAATGACTTATGACAGCAACTATATTGAACTACTACAAAGTTCAAACATTTATTTCATTTACCAAACTAAAATAACCAAACAGTCCCTGAGCAGACTGAGCCTAAATCCCTAAAACGTTGCTGAAAGGTAGAGTGTAGTGTAGAGTAGACTATACGCATTACACTGTTACACACCTACTATACAGTATAAACTACACTGTAGTGACTGACTGTACAGTCAGAGTGTACTGTACTGTCTGTACACCATGTCTTTTCTACAACTCTACATGTGTACATTATACAGTACATACTACATACATAGTGATGTACATACTGTTAGAAATTCAAATCAATGTTGATATGGCGTAATTTTGAATTAAATACACTAATTTAAATTAGTTTTATTCTGAAAAAACCGGAAGTTCACACTATTAACTTAATACTTTTATTCTGAAAATTCTTCACTTCCGGTTAGCATTAGTATGTGGCGAAATGCTACGTTTTCAAACGGTGAATCGAAGGTGAAATGACATGTGATCAGTGTTGGGTGTAACGCGTTACAAAAGTAACGGAGTTACAGTAATATATTACTTTTTGCTGTAACGAAGTAATGTAACGCATTACTAATGAAATGTGGGTAATATATTACCCGTTACAATGCTCAGTAACGCAGTTACAACACATTTTAACCCGAAATTAAATGGTGTTTTGTTTTTTAACAATGTACTAACATAGCGAGACATTCCGACACCAGACAAATTGTGCGGGTAGATTAGTAAACCTGGTGTTTACTCTTCAGGCTTCGCGCCGGGATCTTCGGGCAGTTGAATGGTATGCACCCTCTATTCAAAAAAGAGAACGGAGCGAAAAATACTAACAACAAATTGTGTCAGGTGCGCGTGACCTGCTCCGCTGCGCGAGCATCATTTCCAAAGTGCTTCCACAGCAGTGACACACATCTGTGGATAATCATTTATACGAAAATGGTTAAATCAACCATCACTAAACGCCAGCAACACTGCATCTACTGCAGACCGTAGCAACAGGTCAGATGGGGACATCACGTTACCCTCCGTTGTGGACACTAGCTTACCGCCTGACTCGCCGCCCTCAACCCCGGAGCAGCACTCTTCGTTGCCCGAAACTACGCCGCCCCTCTGCGGCCCGCAGGTGCCAGCCAGGATACCACGGCAACACAGAGCCTGCCCAGGTATATCTAAACAAGTACCCGCCTGTACAGTGGGGTTAGGTGGTCATTTTGCAGCTCGTGGTATACAAATAGACAAGGGCTAGAATATGTGAAAATAGTGCCATATTCTGCCATGCCTGTAGAAATGTTGGGTCAAAAATAATGCATATACAATAGCACAGATGCCTTCACCACTAATGGCTACAAAAAGATCTCATATCCCAAGCTTATCAACGAGCTGATGTTGCAGCTGAAATGTTCTCCAGGTCACAAATTCAACCTCACATGATGATGTGATACCAGTTTTCAAGGACAGTAAATGTTCTCTTCCCAGAGTATATGATGGGACCAAGGTGATGTTTAGTAGGCTACATGGTTTTAATAATACTTTTGCTTTTCAATGTTTGCCATTTCAAACTGGTTCAAATAATATTTGCCTTGATTTACAATATGTTCTCATTTGTTTTATCAGTACAGTTTTGAAGCTTTTGTGCTTTTCTTTGTCACAGTCCACTTTGGACTATATGAAATATTTCAGGATTGCACTAAAAGTGCACTCACTTGAAATGTTCTCACTTGCTTGGTTTCAAAACATAACAAATGCCATAATCTGTTCATGGGGACCATCAATGCTATTTTTCATTGCTGTTGCCGGTCACTACTGCTCATGTAAACCTGCTACTGCTGTAACCTCAGAGGCACGGAGAGTCATTTTGTTCTGGAACCGGGCCTGTACACGGCCATATGCTAAACACACTACAGAGCCCATTCCGTGTCCTGTTAGTGTTTACTTCCTCTCCGCCTTCTTCTGGTGATTTATCTGACGTCCAGCGCTCCGTCTTTTAACCTCTTTTCCTTTCTCTTTCTTGATCCTCCTTAGCAACCTTCATTATAGTCCTTGACAGTGGTCCTGGATTAACAACGTGTCACATGTTAAGAATTTACAATCAGAATCGAGTATTCAACTAACCCGTGTAATACAAGTTGTTAGTAGCCTAAGGGCCTACACAGTTGTTATGCTATACCACATCGCCCTTCATTGGATGTATAATGAGCTGCACTAAACTACATTTTAGCATTTAAAATACCTAGCCATTATTTTGCGGTTATTTTGGTGAAAGTAACTAGAAAAGTAACTAAAGTAGTGTAACTCATTACATTTGAGAGACAGTAATTTTGTAATGTAACTTATTACTTTCAAAAGAGAGTAATAAGTAATATGTAATATATTACATTTTGGAAGTAACTTGCCCAACACTGCATGTGATGTTGTACACTGAGCACACTGGGATTAGCACTCATTTATTGACGCTGAATAACGTTTATCAGGGAATGTTTAAATAACCACAGACACCAGAATATATGTAAGTGCTAGTTTTTTTGCAATTCCAAGTACCGGTTCCCGACGTTCCGGTTTTAACCGGACTTGAACCGAAACTTTTTACAAGTCCAGTACCGGTTCGGCGTACCGGTACGCAGCACTAGCTGAGATGCATGTTGCACAATGTTATCAAACTCATTTGTATTTATTCATTTACTGTATTTCTGTATACTCAAGCACTCTTTCTCTGCAGAAACCTCTATGTACAGAGCATAGCCCATAAAATATGTGGTCAAACAATCTAGTATTATGAATGAAGTGTGAATGAATATGTGGTGCTAAAGTTTGCATTTGGTAAGTGTTTAAGTAGTTTTGAGTGCAGTTCTTCACAGGAGAAATTAGGTGTTTTGCACTTTAGGTGTGTGGTTTTGTGAATTGTGTTTAGTGTTCTGAGAAAGTGAGCAATTTAAAAAAAGATGTGTGTTAGCAATCGAGAAAAATTTAACATAAATTGTACACCTTGAAAACCATCCATTACAAAATAATAATATTCAAAACTAATAAATCAGAATATACACTTTAGCAAATACCACAAGTAAACTATAAGGACTATAATAGTGCATTTCTGTCTAAAATTTGATTTCACTTTTACCTCGCCTGCTCCTTTTTGTTTTTTTGTCCTCAATATCTGCCTCCCTTGTTTTAACACTGTGTTTGGGTCCTACCTTACCATTTTATTTTGAAACTATATATCAGAATGTCCTGATTTTTTCTGGGTGAGTAGATGGGGTGTCCTTCTATCACCCTGCAGTGAGATGAGTCTTGGATCAGGGAGAGATTTCGTTTTATTCTTATCTAAACACAGGGCTGATAGCTCATATATGGGATTTCAAAGGTCTTTTATTTTGAAACTCCACATCAGAATGTCCTGATTTTTTCTGGGTGAGTAGATGGGGTGTCCTTCTATCACCCTGCAGTGAGATGAGTCTTGGATCAGGGAGAGATTTCGTTTTATTCTTATCTAAACACAGGGCTGATAGCTCATATATGGGATTTCAAAGGTCTTTTATTTTGAAACTCCACATCAGAATGTCCTGATTTTTTCTGGGTGAGTAGATGGGGTGTCCTTCTATCACCCTGCAGTGAGATGAGTCTTGGATCGGGGAGAGATTTCGTTTTATTCTTATCTAAACACAGGGCTGATAGCTCATATATGAGATTTCAATATGAGATTTCAAAGGACTTTTATTTTGAAACTCCTTACATTTTACATTTACTCGTGGTAGTTATACGTAGTTTGTTTTAAATAATTATTGATCACATTATATAGTACATATTTCTTAATTTAATATGTTTGGTTTGTTCCTATAGGTGCTTTAGTTATTGACCGAGTAAGCGCTGGGATTTTACCGTAATGCTTCTAATATTCGCGCATCCCAATATCACGTGCGGGCTGGCAGCAAGCTTTGGGACGGCCTCCCCCTCTCTCCGGCAGAAACAGGAAATGCCGAAACTGTATCTAACAACGGTTTCAAATCAGCATCTCTTAGACAAAAAGTTTAAATGAATAATAACTCAAATAAAACTCCAAACATCTTTCATTGTGTTTCAAAGCTCTTTTAGTTTTAAACCTGATGTTTATAAGCTTAGTTTTTGCAACGGTCTGTAAATATACACAACTTTATAATAAAATGCACACATTTACCTTTTTCTAGACTAAACACAGGTTTGATCCTAAGTTAAAAACATATGAGGTCATCATGAGGTTGTTAACATTGCAGTTTATCAGTGGATATTTGCTGGAACTACTTGTACACAGCGTGTTTCCTGACGGACACACACAGCGTGACTCCGGTCAGGTAGAGACCTGTCTCAAGTCAGCACCGCTGCAGACTCGCTGTTTGAGGGATTGATAGCCCACTCCCCCTCCACACCGCTCCACACTCGTTGCTTTGGAACAGCCCTCAATATGGCGGAGCCTCCGCGTGAATGCGCAAACGGAGGGGTAGGGTGTAGGGGTAGGGTGTAGGGGTAGGGTGTAGGGGGCGGTTTGGGAATGGGCCTGAGTGACTAGGCTTGTTTGAGACAAGCAAGACCTGCGCAGACCTGCGCAGTTGCGATCAACGTCTTGCTAGTGCGTTGCATGATGGTTAGTCATTTTGTCCGACTTGCTCTGGAGGCTCGCCCACATGAGACTTTGAAATCTCGCGGGACAAAGACGCCCGCAGCCTTGAGAGCGAGGCGAGGCGAGTTGGCGCAATTGCTCTCCACGAGCTGCGGAAGCGAAATGCTTGATGGGAAACGGCTCGCTGGTATCTCGAGCTGAGCGCTCATTGGTGGTTTTTACCACGTGCTGCTGATGAAACTCTCCAATTGTCTGGCAAAAGTTTGTTGTTGTATTGTGTCAGTATTACGTTGCCACATCCATTCCCATTTTTCATCATTGTTCCACAATGTTTATCATCATGAAATTAATATCTATATATTTTATACTATACTGCTTACCGTTTTCATACTTTATATATCTTAGCATATTCATACACACTGTTCATACTGCTCACAGGCTGATATATAGTGTATTCATACCCCACTGTTTATTCATCATTCAATTCATTCTATATGTTATTCTGTAGATTGTGTACATTACTTTCCACTTCAATGCTTGTTGCACCTGGTTAGAAGCTAAACTGCATTTCGTTCTCTCAGTACCTGTAATATGTGCAATAACAATAAAGTTTAATCTAATCTTGAGCAGGAACAAATGTATTTACTTAGTACATATCTGACATTAACGATTAAACACATTTGTGCATTCTTTATAAATGCAAACCGAGTCAAGCCGACTCCGGAGGTGGCGGTATGCACCTTAAAGTTGTTTGCAATCCGCCAAAAAACCGAGAGAAGAAGAAGAAGAAGAAGAAGAAGAAGAAGAAGAAGAAGAAGAAGAAGAAGAAGAAGAAGAAGAAGAAGCCGTCTCCGAGCTGTCCGACTTCAGGCGAGCTTTTTGAGTCCTCCCCCGGCTGCGATCGGCTACTCTCGTCTACTTTCGAGGCGAGCCGCAATGTGTCTCAAACAAGCCTACTGACTGTCAGCTCTGCGCGCTGCGCGTTCACGTTGAGAGCAGGGAGGGGCTGCAGCCAGGGCACGTACGGGAGTGCCGCGGGGCACGTGTGGGCAGCGCCATATAGATAGAAGAGTTACGACAACGGAAGTCCAAAAACGGTTATCGTCACGTGGTTCATGTAGACGAGGATCGTTCCCCGGAAGTTCATGGCGGGCAATGTGAATGCATTGATAACAGGAGATAGAACTACGATTTTTGGTAATTATTAGTGAATAAAGGTTTTGATTTGCAATATTTATACAACAAATCGATATGTGTATGTATTTACATCAATATGTTTTAAAAAATAAAATCGAATTTGCTAATATTAAGTGATAATATTAGGATTAGTGTGAACAACTAGTTTACATGTTACTAACAGTGCCTTGGTTAAAGAGCCTGTTGCTGTTTATTTATAGCTTTGAATTCTTTCAAACCAATATTATCTTCTTAAACTTGTATGTTAGTCAGGAGCATCACTTTCTAATGTTTATTGATACATTTAGAGGGAGGGGATCTAAAGTAATGCTTTAAAATTCAGATTGGATTCATTTCTACCATTTTCTTAAATTCATGGTAGTTTCAGTAATCCCCTGGTAATTGAGGACACAAGTTATCTAAATGACTAATGTCATCTTTATGGCTTTCAGAAAGGACAGGAGACCGACAGGTGACTATCAAAGGACTAGCAGCAGCAGCAGCAGGACTAGCAGGACTAGCAGCATATGATGATAATGATGATGCTAAATGTGTTGTTTTAGGAACATCCATTGCAAATACATGGAATTCAATAAACATTGAATTGCATATCATGCAGTTTGTCGGTGCCTTTTCCTCCGTGTTGTACTGGTTTGCTGTGCTGCCTCCTAGTCGCCACCATGGTTTGCTGTGCTGCCTGGGGATGCTCAAATCGCTCAGAGAAAGGAGTACGAATGTACGGCTTCCCCACTGACACAGAGCGGAGGAAAAAATGGCTGGCTCAAGTCAGCAGGAGCAATTTCACGACCAACAGCAACAAAATATGTGATGTAATTATATACAAACACTGCATTTGCACTTTTTCACAAAACGAAAACCACACCATTGGGAAAGCTTAATGTTTTGTTTAATAAAAAAAAAAACAGGGAAATGCTTGAAAACACTGAGAGTTGAGACTCAGGGTGCAGGGTGAGGGTCTCAGTGCAGGTATTCAGGCTCCATTAAATCCCCCTCTGGTTCTTGTGCTGAAAGAGGGAGTAACAGACAGGAGAAAGGGTTATACACACACAGCACACCTATTGGATGGGAAATGCCTTGGGGAGATAAGGTGTTTACTTATATAAAACAGTAGTATTAAACTTACCTTGTGTTTTCACTCTCACTTAAGTCCCTCTCCCTTTGCCATCAATCCTAAATCAGCTGAGCTGCAACATTATACAGACAGGTAATAATCAACAGAATCACAAGGACACAATATGGCTCTGCTAAAAACACTCACTCTTACATGCACCAAAGTTATATTTATCTAATATTTAACTCCCTCCACCCCCGCATACAATCCCGTTTAGAAGCCCCTCTTCTCTAATTCAACATGTTGGACGAAATGACATTAAGAGAACGGAATTTACAATTAAAAGGCTGTTCAACGTGTGTTGCTAACTTGCTTCGGTATGCTAGCTTAATCTGTTATCTGTAAACGTTCCCTAAATCTACTAATTTAGGGATAATCCACTGACATCCTTTAATACACATGTTCATTTGAATCAGATGTACTGATAATATCCGCAATATAAATCTTTAAACTAAAGCTGTCAAAATTATCGCGTTAACGGCGGTAATTAATTTTTTGAATTAATTGCGTTAAAATATTTAACGCATTTAACGCATGTGCAGAATGGCCCGCCCCATACGTGCCACCAGTGGCAGCGCCAGGGTATGGCTGGGGTAGGCTACACCCATACCAAGAAATGGCTTAGCCCCACCATGAAAAATGATGTTAAAGTAAGCAAAATAAAGTCTGCCAACTCGCGCGGAGTAAATTGTACAGACAGCAGTTAGTAAGATTGATTTCAGTAGCCACGGTTTTGAAAACTTTTGTCACGTAGTGATCGTCTTCTCAATAGAACATCTTTGATAACGGCGTGGTGTTGTTGCAGGAAGTCCCGACGCAGAATACTTTTTCTGTAGTACAGGGCAGAGCCATATAATAGTAATAATATGGCTCTGGTACAGGGGTGCACATAACTGGTACGCAGGTTATGTGCGTAATCTGAAATGCGTACCGTCACTTGTGTCACAAAGCGCATTTGCGTACCGACGTACTTGTGAAGCTTTTCCAGAAGGCGGTTAGATCACCGGACGACAGAGTCGGTCTCCGTGTGCACAGACAGGGCTGCTGTTAACGTCGGTCTGTACAACGGAACTGTGCCAAAACTACGCCAACCGGCTGCGGAGGGAGACTCCCCCCCTTCACTGGAGAACTGCGCTAAAACAGCTGATCACAACGTTCACACTCTGTGGTCACGAAGTACTCCACTAGCCCCCCCTTCTGTCGACTTTCCTGAAGTAGACTACACCCCCGTTGATATAAATCAACACGTAATGAATTAAGACCCCACGGTTTGATGATTGATAGGTGTGTGGGTTGTCTTTCATTTTGACATGCAGAAAAATGTTATAATAAACATAGATACTGTATGTTAAATGGATATATCCGCCTTCTTTCATTTATCTTTCCATTCCCACTACAATATACATAAATAAATGGCATATTTTGGACATAGTTCGAATGGTGATTAATCATGATTAATTAATTTTTAAGCTGTGATTAATCTGATTAAAAATTGTAATCGTTTGACAGCCCTACTTTAAACTTCTTCTTACCTTTAAAAGTCCGTCACGAACGGTCTATTATGCTGCAACTCCACAGCTCTGCCAGCCTTGGCGCTAACTTCCGGGGAACGATTGAGAGGCTCCACGATCCGCCATTGCTGTAAAAAAGTGGTCCATTGGAGTGAACGGAGATGTCGTAACTCTTCTATTAAATGGCTCTGCGTGTGGGGAAATTACAACGCGCATTTGGGGCATTGTTGTATATATTAGAAGCTTTTAATCCAGAATTGATCGATGTTACCATGAGCCACATACAGTATACTGTAAAAAAAAAAAAATGTAAAAAACTAACTTTCAAAAGGGCACATTGCTGTCCAGAGGGCAAAACGGGCAGGTGCTCAAGCACTACCTAGAGTCTATGTGTGCACGTCTCTGTGTGTGTGTGTGTGTGTGTGTGTGTGTGTGTGTGTGTGTGTGTGTGTGTGTGTGTGTGTGTGTGTGTGTGTGTGTGTGTGTGTGTGTGTGTGTGTGGAAGTCCGCGGATTGGTCCGTCCAAACGTAACGGCTCCGCTCCATTTGGACCAATCTGCGGAGCCTTTACGTTACGTCAACATACCCGAAATACATCACTATACCCAAGAAGTAAACAATGGAAAAAGAGAAATCTCCAACGAGGCGTTCTGGGGCAGCAGACAGGTCCTTTCGGCGTTAGAGTTTTACTCGCTACAGGGTGTACTTTGAGGGTGTGTGACTCTGCAGACCGTTTGTATAAAAAGTTACATAACACACAAGGGGACGGGTAATAACCAGAAAAGCATGGCATGGTACCTTTAACATGAACACACATTCTGATCACAGCGCCCTGTATGATTCGATATTTGTTTTTCAATAGTTTGTGCATTGACAGTTCTTATTTCCATCCCACCAGAATAAATGGCACAGTGGGAGAGTACCACACACATTCATTAACACTTCCTAATTTGACTGAAATTGTCCTTAATGTGAAGTAATTATACAACGTAATGTGAATGACGAAAGATCTGCTGCAAAAACAGAAATCAGACCACACTTCATATTAATCACACCAAGCAATGTTTTGTGGGTTGCCATGCCAACAACATGTTCATAAATACCTTGTTTACCTGAAGCATATTTAATCTGCTGGTGAACAGTGTATACATGTCATAACACTTTTTCCTTTACAAATATTTATGTAGCAATAAGAATATGTATAAAGTTATCTCTATATAATTGTTACAAACTAGAGTTGTGTTAAGCATCAACTAATATATAAAATATGATAAACTTGTGCTAACAAATTAGTTTACAGTGTTTCATAAATGCCACAAAATTATGATCTTTTTTCTCAACAATTCTAGATATACATTACTCCATCAATATCGCTGATATTTTTGTAATTTGTCCTGTGTACCAGCATTTTAGACCAGTAATTGGGACGCCCCAGCTGATGCAAGATGGAGATAACAGTGCTCCCAGTTTGGCCCCATAAACAAAGATGATAATGTCAATGAGTGGGAAACCGGTGAGGGATTGTGTCCTTGTAACAGAAACAAGGACCTCAGTGCAGAGGGATTAAAGCTGTAATCACGGTGCAACATTTTTTTTTGAAATTGTTTTTGTAATGGTTCCTAAATGGCACTACTCCATGCAGGAACTTTTGTACATCTAAAGTTGTCTCTCTGTTCACTCCGAGTCTACACAAACAGATGTTCTGTAAAAAAAAATATTAACCCTGCGGTCTGAAACCTGCAACTAGCTCCCACACCTCAATAAAAAAAAAAGCAGACAACATATTGCTAGGATCTGCTAAAAATTAAAGGTCAATATTCAACGTTGGTATCAATTTATTTCAACATAAGCTAAATTAATTTGCTACATTTAAAACATGTTTAATTGTACCAAACAAGTTATTTATAGAAATCACATATTCCAATGAAAGGATTTTTAATAAAATGTTGCCCTAATTCTAAAGAGTTTATTCTGTGCAACAGATAATTTATAAACTATTGTGTAATATGTACATACAGTCAATGCAATGGACAAGGGATCACGCTTCAGATTGGGGTGAGGTGGTCGATTCAACTGTGTGTGTGTGTGTGTGTGTGTGTGTGTGTGTGTGTGTGTGTGTGTGTGTGTGTGTGTGTGTGTGTGTGTGTGTGCGTGCGTGCGTGCGTGCGTGCGTGCGTGCGTGCGTGCGTGCGTGTGTGTGTGTGTGTGTGTGTGTGTGTGTGTGTGATGAAGAGGTGGGGGAGACAAAGAGGTGAGCCACTGTCATAGACCCCTCTGTGCACGGCCTGTCACAGTGGCAGTGATTCATGAGATGGGGTGTGCTTTAGAGATATATATGTGTTTGTGTGCGGTGCAAAGGTGTCCATGCACAGTATAGCATGCTAATGAAATGCATAGTAAAAGCAATGTCTGTATAGTAACAATGGGTCACAAGATTACTACCCATTGAGTCAACCTCACAGGTAATTGGCACATGACTCATCACTTCCCCTCTGCTCTATGGGATGCCCACCCTTAAAAAAAGACTGGCAACTATCTGTTGAAGTTCGCTGAAGCATTATGCAGTTAAAAAGCAAGCAACTTTCTTCAAGAGTACAACAAAGAGCAAGAATATAACATGCCTCCAAAGTAATGCTAACGTTGTGACTCTGTGTCTGCAGGATGTGTAACAGCCTTGTCTCTATCAATTAGCTATACATGTGTTAAATTTCAGATTTATCAAGATATAAAATGTATTTCTGTCATCGGTAGGGTAATGTCTAACCAAAGCCTGGCTGGAGAGAAAAAAAAAATAGTGGATCGGTCCAAGGATTCGCAAGATAATCCAAACTCGGATACATACACGTATACACACAGTGATGTTTTCATTATACTATGATGTTGTATTTCATATCAGTGAAAACATATTTGTCCAGACTTCTCCTTATTTGTGCCTAAATTATGCTAGAAAGAATAATCTAGAAAGGTACCCCACAAAGATTTGATGGTCTAATTGCTATATTGTTGACATTGAAAATGAAAAATGTTCTCCAACGTCCTTAAATGTAGTTTTAGATTGGTAAAGTACCATTTGATTACCACATGCGGTGTGTAATAAGCTTCCAGCCCCAAACGTGCAAAACAGTGAATATCTGTTATTTAATATACCATAGAAAAACAATAACTGGTTAAAGAACAATACTTGGTTTCATTCGAGATGTTGATTTTATTTCTTGAAAACTTTAGCTGGGTAAGCAGGTACCATATAAACTTATAAATCTGCAATTTCAACACTTGTCCTTTAAAACTTGCTGATACATTTAACATTTAAGAGTCCTTCTTCACGGAAGAAGGAAATGATTGGTGACCTTGCAATCACGCATGCTGGTACAAGAATAGATCTGAAATATGGAGCTGAGATTTGTCATCAAATGTAGCTCAAATCAAAGAAATACTAGATTTTATGCATTTTAGTTGTGTAGTAATTGTTTTGTTTTTTTGCCCGTCTTTCTGTGGAGCTAGAGATGTTTATTGTAAATGCTGTGTTACAGACATTTGTTTACATACACTATTTAAATCAGCGGTTGACGAAGGACTGTGTGTGTGTGTGTGTGTGTGTGTGTGTGTGTGTGTGTGTGTGTGTGTGTGTGTGTGTGTGTGTGTGTGTGTGTGTGTGTGTGTGTGTGTGTGTGTGGTTGTATGGCCACCTGAGACCCCGTATAGCTTCTAAATGTTCTGATTTACATGTGCACCTTGCTGTGCGCGGCTTCCAAATTACCTGTCAGGGGTAGTTTATCTGGTACTTACACAATCATTTTCTCAAGCCTCCTGCATTTTCCTCCTATTAATGCTCCATCACTCAGTCATGCCTCACTTTTTTTGTTTTATCATCTTGCTTCCTTGCCTGTGCTGCTTCAATGAGCTGAAGTGATGCGGAGTATGTTAATGTTCAACTCAAGGCCTGTAGTACTTGTTGAAGAAGAATGTCACACAGTTAAATAACTTTAGCCATAGAAAGCTCTTAGGCAAGGCAAGTTTATTTATATAGCACCTTCCAGTACGCGACAATTCAAAGTGCTTTGCAAAATAAAATAAAATACATTTAAGAATAAATACAGCAGAAACACATTATATAATGGCATTTTACAACAGGCATTTAAAAGGCAAAGATAAGATAAACACAACAATTATACAATACATGAATAAAAAGCAAACTGCAGTTCAATTAAAAGTTTGTTACGAACTCAGACACTACGCTGTAGGCATGGAAACCAGGAAGCTCCCGTGCGTTCCGGGGCAATTAGGATCACTAACAGCCGCTCCTCCTGTACTCGGTCCAGGAACCGAGGAATCAGCGGGACTGGTGGGAAGGCCGTACAGCCGTCCCCTGGGCCATGGCCGATGTGCGAATGCGTCCACCCCCAGAGGGGGGGTGGTCCCGCGCTGACAGGTAGAACCAGAGCGCGCATTGCGCGTTCCCTCGTGCGGCGAATAGATCCACCTCCGCCCTCCCGAACCGGCTCCAAACCTGGGCGATCAGCTCGGGATGGAGGCTCCAGTCCCCCTGGCGAGGACCTCCTCTGGACATGAGGTCTGCCCCTTTGTTCAGCTCTCCGGGGACATACAGTGCTCTGATGGAGAGCACGTGTGCGCGCGCCCAGATCAACAGCCGTCTGGCTGTGTTCAGGAGTTGCGCTGAGCGTACACCCCCCTGGCGATTGATGTAGGCTCTGTTGTCTGTGCGAATCAACACATGCTGATTCCACAGCAACGGGGCAAAATGTTGAATTACTCTCCGCACGGAGATCAATTCCAGCACATTTATGTGGAAAGACATGTGAGCCAGCCACTGTCCTCCCACTGCCTGCGTCAGGCACGTTCCTCCCCACCCTGAGAGAGATGCGTCTGTGAACACCGAGGTGTGTGACGTAACTCTGCCCAGGGCTACCCCCTCTGACAGGACGTGGGGACTTTTCCAGTAGATTAAGTCTGAACCCACAGACAGAGGGATGACCACCATGCGCCTCTTCTGTCGTACGGGGTCGATGCGCAGGCTGATGAACCACCTCTGCAGTCTCCTCATGTGCAGGAGACCGAGGGGAATCACCCCGTGATCTGCTGCCATCATGTCGAGCAGCCGCATCACGGAGAGTGACGTCACCACGCTGCGGGGTGTGACACGTCGAAGGAGAGCTGTCAGCTTCTCCACTCTCTGCCGTGAGAGTCGTGCTCTCATGCGGGCTGAATTCAATTCCACCCCCAGATAAATAATACTCTGAGAGGGAAGAGGACAGCTCTTTTTCCAGTTCATTATGAAACCCAGCTTTGACAGATGCGATATGAGTTGTACCGTCTGTAAAGCTGCTTCCTCCCTGGAGCGAGCCAGCAGCAGCAGGTCGTCCAGGTAAAATAGTACTCTCATCCCTCCTCTGTGTAGCGGCCGTAGCGCCGTCTCTACACACTTTGAAAAAGTGCGAGGAGCCAGGGAATACCCGAACGGCAGACGGTTGTACTGGTACGATATTCCCTGGAATGAAAACCGCAGGAATTTCCTGTGTTGCGGGATGATGGGTACGTGGAAGTAAGCATCCTTTAGGTCTATAGAGGTGAACCAGTCTCCCTGGTGAACACACTCTAACGCCTTTTTGACCGTCAGCATGTGAAAAGGCCTCTTCATTATTGCCTTGTTGAAAGCTGACAGGTCGAGGATGGGTCTCATTCCCCCCGTCTTTTTCGGGATAAGAAAATAGCGGGAGTAATACCCCTGATTTTCTTCCTCTTGGGGAACCCTGGAAATAGCCTCTTTCAACAGGAGTTCCCGTAGCTCTGCTTGGAGCGCAAGACACTGTTCTCGGGATGACAGGCGTGTCACCTGTATCCCGTTGAACTGTGAGGGGGGGGGGAGGCGAACTGCAGGGTGTACCCTCTGCTGATCAGCCTGCTCATCCATCTGTCCATCAGACACACACGCTGCCACTCCGAGAAACACTCTGAAAGCGGGCGCACATGCTCGAGATGTGTTGTGGTCGTCATGACGACGAGCCACGCCAGAGCCCTCGCCGCCGCTGCCCGTGAGGCAATCCAAGGTGGGCCTAGAGCGAAAGGGCTGTGAGGAAACCTCCACACGCTGCATTTCACTCCGCCTCTCATCATGACGCGCATACACGCTCAGAGGATGGATGGGGGTGTGTGCAGTGATATCCACATGAGGCGTTACCACAGCGCTCATGGGCTTATTGTGACCGTGTGTATGTGGCGTATCTCGGACAGAGGAATGCCGCGAGGTCTGTGGTTTAATAACCGAAAAGTCATAACCATCAGGCCTCTGCAGCGACTCCTGCTGCCTACTAATCAACAGATTGGAGGCAGCTGGTGTAGTTACTGAGCTCCGCCGCTTATTAATCGATAGATTAAATAGCGCAGGCTGGAGCCAGCGGATGTGCTGGCGGATGTCCTCCGCTTGCTCCGATGCCGCCTTCATGGACTCAACCATGGCCAGGAACTGGGTTCCGAACAGCCCGTCCGAGCTGATCGGAGCGTCCAGCAAAACCTTCCTGGCTGGCTCTGTAACCGCTGCTTGCTGCAACCAAAGGTGGCGCTGGATCTGAGTCATCCAGGCCGTGATTCTAGCCTGGGAGACTGCCACGGCTGCGCACAGCGTGAGTGCCGTGCTGGCCGCCTTAGCGATCTCCTCTGCCTCCTCTGGAGCTACGGTGGTGGACCGTTCGACCAACGTCACCACCGAGTTGGTCAGCAACGCGATGTTATTCGCTGCTGCCGACGCCTGGAACGCACACTGGTGCGCCCGGTCAGCCTGGCGGGCGACATACTGATCTTTGGGGGTGGCCAACATAGGGCGCCGTCCGGCGACCAAGTTGGCCTGCCTAACCCCGAAGAATGCCGTTAAGCTCGGTTCCAGAGCGGGTGTGGTTGGAAAAACCTCGTCCGTGAACCCCTCCACCTTAGTGAAAGGAACAAAGGTGGCCACCGGAGCCCTTAAGGTCCTCGGGTTCGCCGCTGCCCCTTCCTGGTATCGCCTAATGGCGGGGAAGCGCGGCCAGATCGGGTCAATCCTGCCCGTCTAAACCCGGGAAAATACTCCGGCCATGTCATCCAGAGCCACCCTCTCCCGTCCTCGGGGAACGGGGAGGCCTCTGCATGCTGCTGCTTTGCCGATTATCTCCGGCAGCTCCAGCATAATGCCACCCAATGCCGGTAGCGCCGTGGCCACGGAGAAGGGGACCACGTGCTCGTCCGCCACCTCTGACTCTCGCTCCGACCCAGTCTCCCCCATCCGGGGAAGAAGGGGAATGGGAGAGCCGCATGGCGAGCCATGGAGGGAGACGGGTTAGGAGTCGTCCGACTCCTGCCCCCCACTCGCCTCCAGAAACAGGTTGTTGTCCCTGTTCTGGATGGGCCAGTCGTCCTCCTCACCCGCAGCAGCTAGAGCGTCCGCCCTTTGCTTCCTGTCGGATGATGGGAGACGAACACAGTGAGAACATGCGATCTGCTGGCTGAGAGCCGCGTCCGCGTGCTCTGGCCCCAGGCAGGATGCGCATATCGGGTGCAAATCATAGCTCATGATATATCCTGTATTGCACGAAGGACACATGCGGATACGATCATTGCTGCTCATGATTCTTTCTCGTGCTTCAGTACTGCTGGTTGCTGAAGAAAAGAGGGAGCAGATTGCCGGGCCACCTTCCTATTTATACCGGAAGGAGGCCCGAGGGTGGGGCCCACCTAGCGGGTGGGCGTGGACTACAAGTGTTTCAGTGCTGCGCGGGGGCACAGAGGGATAACCCAATAGCGATAGCCTTAGAGGGCGAAGCCATATACGAAATAGAACCACTCTTTTAATGTTAGTGAGGACTCGAGCAGCAGCGTTCTATATCAGCTGCAGCTTTCTGATGGATTTTTTTGTCAGACCTGTGAATACACTATTGCAGTAGTCGAGTCTACTAAAGATAAAAGCATAGACAAGCTTTTCCAAGTCCTGTTGTGACATTATTTTTTGTAATCCTTGATATGTTCTTCAGGTGATAGTATTCAGATGTAATAACTGTTTAAATGGGACTGTTAAAATGCAGGTCTGAGTACATCACTACACCTAGATTTCTTGCTTTGTGAGTTACTTTGTAGTCTGCCGACTGAAGCTCTGCGATTACTTTTAATCGGTCCTTCTTTGCTCCAAAAACAATGATCTCAGTTTTTTGTTTGTTCAATTGGAGAAAGTTCTGAGTCATCCAGCGATTGATGTGCTCAATGCACTTGCTCAGTGTTCTAATCGGAGAGTAGTCTCCTGGTGTCGTTTTAAAATAAATCTGGGTGTCGTCTGCATAGATGTGATAGCTTAAATCGTTGTTTTTAATAATTTGAGCCAGTGGTAGCATATAGACATTAAAAAGCAAAGGTCCTAAGATGGAGCCTTGAGGAACCCTGCATGACATATTTTTGAAGGTTGATGTGTAGTTGCCTTTTTGATCATCAGACAGGGTCATGAAGCGGTTCTGAAGGCTTAGGCGAGGCGCTGAAGCCACCCCATTCAATAGGCTCCTGCGCACCACCTCAGACCACGACTGCTGATGGCCAGGTGTCGAGCAGTCGGAAGGCCGTGGACAGGTGGAAGGATCCTACAGAACTGTGTCATGGATAGTTGCACTGAACGAGACAAGCTGTTTAGACTGCACCAATGCCACCTCCATGAGACCGGACACGAGAGAGTCTTTTTCTTTCAGCTCGTCAGAAAACCGTCGGATGTCCTCCTTAAGGTCTGTTATCCGTGTATTAGCTCTTTGAAATAGCACATAATCCTCAGGGTGTTTTGATGGCATTCTTGAGTGTGAAAGGTTAGGGCAATTACTGTCCCATAAAGATAAAGCTGTTACGTTCCTCTGTTGAAAAAGCAAAATGTTTGTTTCAATATGTTTCCTCTCAGGAAGCTGCTCTCAGGAAGCATGCAAGTAGCACACGCTGCGTGTCTCCGTCTCTCTGCTGCGTGTCTGGGTCTCAAGACACTAGACAACCAAATGATAGCATACTCTGTCTTGAAAAGAAAGTCGAGATTAGGAGCCAAATGTAAGGTCTTGTGGTTGTGAGAGAGGGGTGGAGTATGTTGCCCACTTTTTTACGCTTTGTCTACCATACATTCTTACCAACACAATCAGCCATCCCTCTAACAATTAGACTGTCATTTTGTCTGTGTTTTCACAATAAATGGTGAAACGAATGGAAGGAGTTGAGCAGTGTGGTATGAGCACGGCAAAGTGATCTTCTTCCCTTATTTAGCCCCTCGTGTTTTTTTCCCCAACTGCCTATAGCGGCAACAAAGAGGAAGAACAATTTTGTGTCTATACATGCATCTGATCATTCTGGAAAATTGCCAGAAAATACAGTTTTTCTCTCTTATCAATAATAAATCCATAATAAAGGAATAGTGGATTCCCACTTTGCTTGCTACAAGCGTTGTCAGCATCATCTGATCAAGAGAGCCTCGAGCTAACTCTCTGTGTGTGATGTTGAGTTCCTTGCGTGTCAGATTAATACATCAATATGTTCACATGGTTCTTTTTTATTAATCCCAATTATTGTGAAACATTACACAGGCCTGATGTGTTGTCCCAGAGTTAGCCCTTGATGGATGTAGACTGAGCCTTGATCACCTACAGTATGTGCTTATATCTTTGTTCTGTCTTCTCCTCTTTAGACCTGTCAATGAAGAAACACTGGCGTTCTCCCACAACGCCCAACCAGGTGTCCTCTCACATGATTGTGGTTATTTAAACCACCTACAGTGTCAGTAATCAATCAAACTACAGAAAGATAATCATGATACAAATTATTACATTTATAGAGCTAATTTCCAGTACACTTTGCAACTAAAGATAACATAAGATCATGAAAAATGTGAAACACATCATTAGACTTTTCAAAGAAAGGTATTACAGCAGCGTTTATGATTCCTAAGGTGCTGATTCTCTACCACTTTAAGTATGAATTGATGAATTTTTGATGAATTTTTTGTTTTAAGGAATTGATAAAAACACTTTTCCTATTACTGTACCGTACAGTACAACCAATTTGGAATTTGGTTCTTCACACCCAAACCTATTAATGGCCGACAATCTCTTGGCCGAAGCTCAATGAGAGGAGTCCTGTCTGTGCATCTGTTCCTCTTCTCCTACATCCATCTCCATCCCGACACCTTTCTTTCACTTTTGCCCTATACACCCATTTCTCACTCCCTCCATCTCACCCGTCTTCCTCCTCATCTTCTGCTTCAATCCTCCCACTCCCACTATCCATCACCATTGTTACCTTTATCTCTCTCACACTCTGTCTATTCTATTTTTCACTCAAAGAGTACATTCAAGATGCAGATAAATGTGATGGTCTGCTGGCTGGAAGCCCTCCGCAAGCTGAGACTTGGCAGACACTTTTCACACTGTATAAATCCACCAGGCCTTTTTCCCTTCTGCCTTTTCCCCTCATGCAGCTGGAGGATACTGTATATATAAATTCAGAGAGGAATGATCATTCACCATCCACAAGGCTCTTAAAATGTGAGTGACAGTTGTGGACCAGTATAGGTTAGGCTTTGATGAGGGGAGAGACTCAGACCATCTCTGCCCTAGTGTCAAATATAGTGAGACAGGATGTTTTAAGAAAAAGTCAGAAATAGGAGAAGGAAAAAATCACTTTTCCCCTCCTTTTTTGAGTCCAAAACATCAATGTCTCAGACAGCTACAGGATGGGTTTTATTTAGAGTCAATGTGTGTATGTGTGAAATCGTGTTGGACTCCCATTGGATTTCAGATTGTGCTCACACACACACGAAAAAAACGTAAGAATAATGTGAGCCAAGATGCAATTTCCTCTCCCATTGCCTATTTCTTTTTGATTCATTTGATCATTTGATTCCTAAAGACTTGGCAACCACCAGCAGCGCGTCACCTTTATGGACTTTTCATGGAGCGAGTAGGAGTAGTTCACATTGATCTTTAGCAACCAATCGCTAGTGGGTGTGCACTGATAGCTGGCACCACAGTTTGTCTTCGTATGTGACCGCCATGGCAAAAGAGTGGGAGGCACATTGGATCCACTCCATGTCCCCTTATTGACCTTTAGTCTGTCGATTAAAATGCTCCTCAATGCTTAATCCACCTTGGCGGGGTTTAAATGTACCTTTTATAATGTCAGCCCCTCGGTTGAGCTGTAGTTTTTCCAGGCTCCTTGCTGTATTTATTCAGTAAGTAGATATGTAATGCTTCTAAAGCACTTTATCTGCTATATGAATCCATAGTCTACACTGTTCAGCAAAAGAAAGCCAACGAGGTCATCCATTGGTTCTTAAAGAAAGGAACAATTAAGCACCATCATAACCATCGCCTCCATCTGTAATCGCACCATTATCAAAAGGGTTATTCCAATCATCAGACCTCTATCAAATGAATTGCAAAAAAAAAACACACTTGTACTTTCACTGCTGACATTTTGACTAGCAGGAAAATAACAAAGGTTCTCAAACAGCCGTCATTACGTGCCACCTATTGCTAGACTGGGGCTATTTATACTGTAGCTCGCACATCATTAATTCACCGCACATATCGGTTAAGTCCAATTGGATGTGAAATCCCAATCATCTTTAATAAACATCAGATAGATAATCAATGATTTAGCTCATTGCAAAGTGCGTCATCAAATTAAAACACAGAAGCACAGATAAAGTCATGACTCAATACAAATAAGTGAAATTGATTAAAAAAAAGATTCTGGACTGACATTTTAAGAATTTAGAATGCAACAAAAACTGTTAAGGAAATAAAACAACCAGTGAAATCAGCTAACAACCCAAAAAAACATAGATTGGATTCAGTCTATTGCCTTACTTGTCTGTCCTATATCACCCTCATTTAGCTTTTAAAAAGGGTCTATGCATACCTATTCTTACTGCACATACATTCATTCTCACATTCCCAGCACACATACTGCTTTAGTAAATGAAATGGTTTCGGTGCTTTTCTGGTCTGGTGCTCGCACACAGCTGATGTCGTCTCATGTGAATATTGAGGTAACAAAGGGTCAACAGGTCATGGTGGTGGGCTGCTACAGGGCCCCTTCGGCTGTCAAGGACTCTTTATCGTCATTGGCAAAACTGTTGTCACAACTTTCCTACAAGGAAATAGTGCTGCTTGGTGATTTTAATTGGGACTGGTTAACTTCTGTGTCAGAGGATTTTAAAAACCTGTGTACCTCATTGAATTTTATCCAGATTATAGACAGTCCTACTCACCCAAATATTTAAGTACCCAAATAAATCCTCCTTAATTGATCTAATTTTAACAAATGTTCCACATACATACTCATCTGTGGGAGTATTTGCTAATGATGTGAGTGACCACTGTGTTGTAGCCACAATTAGGGACACTAAGGTCCAAAAGGTTAAACCACGTATCATCACAAAGAGAGACAAAAAACACTTTGTGGAGCAGGGTTTTTTACATGATCTGTTTGATTTTGATTGGGGTAAAATCAATCTGTGTGCTGATGTAGAAACTGCATGGTCTTATTTTTATCTTGGTTTTATGAAAATTATAGATAGACATGCACCTCTGCGTAAATTTAGAGTGAAGGGACGAAACAATGCCTGGTTTTCTGCTAAGCTGTCCAGTCTCCTTCATGAGAGAAATAATGCTTGGGCAAAGGCTAGGAAATCAGGCTCAGAGGTAGAATGGCTACGTTTTAGGCAGCTAAGAAATAGCTTCACATCTCAAATAAAAAGTGCTAAATCAAAGTACTATTTGTCGGTTACCACAGAAAACCTGAATAATCCTAGGACATTTTGGAAAGCCATAAAATCGATTTCCACTGGTGATATCCCAAATGAGTTACCTCCGTGCCTCACCACAGCATCTGGCATTATATCAGACAGGGCTACTATGCTAAATTGCTTTAATAAGCATTTTGTGTCTTGTGGCTCTCTGTTTGATTCTGTCACTGACTGTACTTCTGCTTCTGTGAACGCTCCAATCCTTGACTCTGAACAATGTGGTCTGGAAAACCCTTTCAGTTTTACTCCTTTAACTATTGGTATTGTTCATGAAGCATTATCCAAATTAGATCCTAGGAAACCGGCTGGCCCGGACAACTTAGAACCTTTCTTTTTAAAGATAGCTGCATATTTTATTGCTCCACCTCTTACTTCTCTTTTTAACCTCTCCCTCAGCACAAATACAATTCCAAAAGTATGGAAGTCTGCTTATGTCTTGCCTTTACTGAAAGGAGGGGAGGCAACTATTTTAAATAACTATAGGCCAATCTCTAAATTGTCAGTTCTGGCTAAGGTGCTCGAACGACTTGTGAGTGAACAAGTAAAGGAGTTTTTATGTATAAATGATATCCTGTCTAAACATCAGTCAGGATTCAGAAAGAAACACAGCACCATCACTGCGACAATGAAAGTGGTAAATGACATTACTAGTATTTTAGATAATAAGCAGAGTTGTGCAGCTCTATTTATTGACCTTTCCAAAGCATTTGACACCGTTGATCATCGCATTTTAAAGCAGAGGCTACTCAGTATTGGCATATCCAGCAATGCAGTGGGGTGGTTTGTAAACTACCTCTCTGAAAGGTCCCAAAGTGTTCATTTTGATGGACTGTCTTCTGAGTGGTTAAACATTTCTAATGGTGTACCACAAGGTTCTGTTTTAGGACCACTTTTATTCTCCATATATATTAACAGTGTAGATGATAATGTGGATGAAGCTACTTTACATTTGTATGTGGATGATACTGTGATGTATTGTGCAGGTCCCTCCATTAAAGAGGCTGTTGTTAAATTACAGGCTGTTAACACTATTCAGACTCAGCTCTCTGAATTAAAGCTTCTTTTAAATGTGGATAAAACCAAGGTAATGCTCTTTTCAAAAGCAAAAAAGACACCAGAGCCTGTTTTAGATATTGTAACTACGCAAGGAACAAAACTTGAAGTTGTTGCCTGTTACAAATACCTTGGTATCTGGCTTGATGATTGTCTCTCTTTTAAACTTCATGTCAATAACCTGCTGAGGGTTAGGCTAGGTTTCTTTTCAGACACAAGTCCTGTTTCTTGCTTGAGGCCAGGAAAAGGCTAGTCACTGTGACCTTTTTACCTGTGCTGGACTATGGTGATTTGTTGTATATGAATGCACCTGCCAATTACCTGAGCAAATTGGATGCTGCGTATCACAGTGCTCTGAGATTTGTCACAAATTGTAAAGCGCTTACACATCACTGTACACTGTATACCAAGGCAGGTTTACCATCACTCTCTGTACGGAGGCTCAGTCACTGGTACACTTTTATTTATAAAGCTATGTTGGGCAAACTCCCGTATTACATCTGTTCTCTGGTAAAGCAGAAAGTTGCGGGCAGCTAATGTCTGAGATCGCAGGATGTGGTCTTGTTAGATGTGCCAAGAGTGAGGACTGTCTTAGGTAAGACGGCTTTTATGTGCGCAGCTCCACTTGCTTGGAACAGCCTACAGTCCAAATTGAAATTGAGCAATTTTATTTCTCTGAATGTTTTTAAAGGCCCTGTCACACTGTCCCGAAATTGACACCCGATGGACACACGATAAAGGAAATGTTCAAATTCGGCTGTGATCGTAGCAACATCGGGCCATTCGTGAGGGCATCTAAGCCATCGTATGACCGCCGGTGGAGTTTCTCAGGCTCCGGCAGCAACTTCGTGAGCGGCAACTTCGTAATGCACTCGTGAGGGCATCTTGTCAAATCGTGTCATCTTCGTGTTATCATCGGTGCATTCACATTCACTCTGATCGGGGCGAATGCCCGATGGCACCGAGGATAACAAGATGCCCTCAAGATGGCCTTACGAAGGGCAAAATTGACACACGAATTCAACACGAAAATTAACCTTCGCAAGGTCCTTCGGCAATTTTTTGGCATGCCAAAGATTTTGCCTCCGCTCACGAAGTTGCTGCCGGAGCCTGAGAAACTACGCCAGTGGTCATACGATGGCTTAAGATGCCCTCACGAATGGCCCGATGTTGCTACGATCACAGCCGAATGTGAACATTTCCTTTATCGTGTGTCCATCGGGTTGTTTTATTGCACAACAAAATCATGTAAATATATTATGTAAATAAACCCAATTTGTGTTCTGTGAAACTAAAAAGGATATAATATATTATTTTGAAGGACAGTTGACAGGAAATTGTTGTTGTTATGGAAACAACATTACGGAGAAAACGTAATATTTTCTACATATAAGACGGATAAAGTAAAGAACAAAGTCTGAAGATATCAGTACAGTATCATAGTACTGTAACATAATTGTTTTTGGTACTTTCATTGCAGTTGTATGTCTTAAATGTAATGTAAATGTTGCCTTCGTGTGTGGTTCGGGGCCATCTTCGTGCGAAATTCACAATTCCATATTCGTGTGTCCATCGGGTGTCAATTTCGGGACAGTGTGACAGGGCCTTAAGGCACGTCTGCATGAGATGCTTTCTGACACTATGGGTGTTTGTAAGTGTTGGTGAATATGTAATTATGATGTCCTCTATTGTTTGTTTTTATGTTGTTTTTATGTTTCATGTGGAACTAAATTGATGCAGGTCTCCCTTGTAAAAGAGATCCATGATCTCAAGGGACCTATCTGTCTAAATAAAGGTTTGAAATTAAATGAAATTAAATGTGTCCTTGGCGTTCCTCAGATTTATAGCTGTTATGTCGGTCTCTGGTCTATGTTTTATTTCTTAATTTTTTTGAGCAGAAGGATCATATCTAAGATTGATTTATCATTTAACTTCAACCTAAGCCTTTCAAATCCTCATACTTTCCACTGGTGTTGTATTCGTTGGATAATGCTGACACAGAACAGATGAGAAATTAGGACATTTTGGAAACAGAAATAACAGCATATGTAATAATAATAATAACTGGGATTTCTATAGCGCCTTTCAAGGGACCCAAGGTCGCTTTACAGGAATAGGGCAAGCACAAACAAAACAAAACAAAGGTCAGACAGACAAAACAACAGATAGATTTAAGGGCCGAAAGCCTTGATGAACAGATGGGACTTGTAGGAAAAATCATTAAAATATGAGCCTTATGCAGCAGTGACCCTGCACGTCACCTCTCCTCCTCATCCTTCCTCAATTTTCATCACACCCGGGCCAATCACAGTTATCACCAAGACAGATTTATTCCTGTCTCTGTGCCCATTAAATCCAACAACAAAAGCAGAAGTGGCTTTTTTCCAGTAACTGAAATGTCGCACTGATAGGAGGGAAGGAATCAATTGCTGTTTTTTTACTGTGCGTACATGCAATGCGGAGATGCTGTGACTGTGGCCATGGAATTAAGAGCTATCAGGGAATGCTTCAGATCAATAACATCGGGATTCAGACAAGCACTCCATCGGCCAAATACTGAAGATGGATGGAGAGCATTGGTGTATGTTTGAGCCTGTGTGAACAAGATATCTCCTGATCTGACTCCCGAAAGCATTAAGGGATGAGGAGTTCTGACTGCAACATAACAACCACATCCCCCTGGGGTGTAAATGCTCAAGAATATCAGATTTCTTCTTTTCAATGTGAGTGCTAAGATCAACTCTGAGATCTCTGTGCACATTGACCCACTTTGGTGGAGAAATGATGTTCAAAACAAAGACACTTATCATTTAGCTTATGAATTTGAAGGCCATCTACTGTACAACTCAGTGTTTGTTTGTATTACCATGAGGGGTAGTAGTGTGCTGTGTGTGTGTCTTGTCTACGAGAAGTGTGTGTCTTCTGCCACTGACACTGATGGAGACGTGTCTAGAACCTCAGTTGGCCACATTAGACTCACATTATGCAGGAGTTGCTTGGACCCTCACACCAAATTGCCAATCACTCTTTCAACACACACATGTGGCCCTTTGCATGTACAGCACACATACAAAACAAGCTCTTAGAGATAAATACACACCCAGAGATAAATGCAGGGGCATACACACACAAACCCATGTACTCATCTTCCTAAGCTGTGATATTCGCCTGAATATTTTAAACAAACATGCTCTTCTCTGCTCGCCCTTACCCCCAATCTTCCTCAAATGCTCTGGCCCCGCGGCTCTTAGCAGCGGTCTCATCTCTCTTCTCCGCTCTGTCTAACACTATGCATGCTTTAGTAGAATTAATAGAAAGTCTCACAGGCTTATCACAGTGAAATGGGTTGCCATGTGCAGTGCTGTCTGCCAGCCTGTAAGTCATGATAATGCATCCTGTCTTCCATTCGCTTCTCATACAGCGTGGTTAAGAGACGCTTACTGAGTGGATGCCAAGTATGAACACATAGCGAAAAAGGAGCATGGGTCAGTCAGAGGGGGTGAGACACATACTGTACTGTAGATGGAGAAAATGAGAAAAGAATGGAGAGACAGGCTGGGAGAGGATGAACAACAGAGGATAAAGAGGTATAAGTAAATGGAGATATACACTATAATACATGAAATGAGGCTCTGCATGATATTTAGTTATATCTTGCAGAGCCTAGAAGTCAAATTATTATTTCAATCTTCCTCAGGCTGGATACATTTGAACTTAACTACAGTTCTGGTTGGTATTTAACACTTTTACTCTTCTACAATGATGTGTCAACTGTTATATATATCTGTTATTAAAGCATCAGAATCAAAAACAGGTTTATTACCAGGTAGGTTGACACGTACGAGGAATTTGACTTGGTGTCGTGGTGCATACATAAAAGCATAAAAAAACAAAAAAAAAACACATATAGATAACTATTATAAGATAACTATAATAACATTACAAATAATAAAAACATATATAAAAATAAAGATATTCCAATACAACTATCCACCATGACCAGCAACATAATACACACTATGGGCAACTTTTGATACTTGAATTAGGTACATTTTGCTAATAATATATCTGTATGTTTAAATTACAAACTTTTTTGAAGGCTACACTCATCATTGTCAAGAACCCAAAAAGCAATTTCTCTGAGTTCTTTAGGGCATTTTAGTATATTTCAGCTTATTGTTAATCAGCTCGCCATGAAGGTTATAATCGGTGTTTGGCTATAACAGCAATTCAATGGATGAAAAGAAATAAAAGAGGACATAGCAGTAGGAATAGTGAGGAAATACAAAAGAATATACAAAGAAAAAACATGCTTTAGAAATGTTTTGTTATAAGCTGAATAATATGTTGTAATATTCGACACAGTGTCGGTGGATTTTCTTCCTTTCCTCCGTTATTAAACATAAGGTCTCTGACGATCATACTGTTGAAACCACGTCAGCAGTAACTTTTACAAACTATATATTAGTTGCCTCGAGAGAAACATCTTTCCTAAACTGGAATATGTGTACTCCTCCGCACGAAGCCATGCCTGCGCACTGTATGGTCATTGTAAATGGTTGTTAAATGCACACTATCAAGTGCAACCTTGCCTCTTGATATTCAATCATGTTCTTAGAGCTTGTTAATACAATACATTATTCTATACCACTCCAGTCAGCAAAATGTATATTCAGTCTGAGTTTAGTTAAACACAAAGTATATCATTTATGAGATCACATTGATGCATTATTTAGACGGAAGTTGACATCTGGTCAGGGACTTCCTTACAGGTCTTACCCTTTCTTTTTCTTTTTAAAAGATGTTCCACAAGGATACAGAACATACCGTTATATAACTGATACAATGGATACAAAACTTTGTCTTTACCTTTTTCAAACATTGAGTCTAAACTGTACAAGAGACCCAGGACTTTGGGGACTAAATTCTGAATGCCTTTTTTTCTTTTTTTTTTTCCTTTCGTTTATTCATTGATATTTGACCTGAAGTGAATACACAGTTATTTCTCAAGGAACGATGGTTATCCATTTATACAGCAAGGAAAACATTTAGCCTGCCATACAAGGGTTCAGTGTTTTCATAAATGACCTTGCCTAATCATAATGATCTATTAATACTATTACCAAAAACACTTTTCTTCAAAATAGTCAATACATTTGATCAATCTTCCCATACACGCCAGTGTTTTGAATTCATTCTACCTTCGTACTAGATTTTTTTTCTACCTCATTGTGGTATGCAGATAAAAGCAAGTGCAGTTTAACATTTGTCAGGGTTGGTGCATTCAAGTGCCTTCAGTAATGGCAAATGTTTGAAACTTTAAAGACCTGTGAAATATGGAATTCTAAAAGAAGAAAGACAAGCCTTACATGAAGGTTACAAAAAGGGTTTGGAAACTGTCAAAGCGCTGGTAACGGCGGCATTGAAATATTTCATGGTTATGTTAAGGTTAGAAAAAGTTGGTACAATACATAAAAGGTCTACTGTTCCATGAAGGATGAGACAGGATGACTTTATTCACATTTTGCCCCCAACAACAATCTTTCCCTCGCCTTAAGCAACATGCTTTTGTGCTTAAACCCCAACTACAGATTTGGTAGACTGTGAGCAGAGTGCCTTTATAAAAGTTAAGATTTCAAATATATTGGAAAAAATAAAATAAGTTAAACAAGCTCACTACTGTTACAACTCTCAGGCCTCCCTATAACTTTGGTGTGGAACATATATCTTATTCTTCATTTACTTTGCACTATAAACGCAGGTTTTACAAAACACATTTCTTTGTTTGATATCCCCTTCTCCAATAATCAACCTTAACCCCAAACGTTTTTAACTTTTTTTTTAACACATTGGAAACCAATTCATATTTTCAATTATTGCCAACCTACTCTTGAGGAATTGACAGCTCAACTCCTTCTTTGCTTATGTGCAATTGACATAATTCTGATAAAGATGTTTGTCTAGCCTGCAGTGCTTGATACTGCAGTGTTGGGTCACCTTAAGCTTTACATTTACATTTAACCTATCCTAAAAATTAAGGTTTTTTTAATTATTTGTGTGGTTGGCCTGTTTTTTATACAATAATGTCCACACAGCAGCTTTAAGGGGAGAGCAACAGATGAGAGTTATTTAATTAACCATTAATGTTAATTATATAATTATCCTAGTATCCTTTGTTTCATCTTTAAAGCAACAAAAGCAAACGCTGCTCAAAGTCTTGACATATCTATAACGGCTATTAATAAACCCATGTGACCTCTTCCACAGCATGTCCAATACTACTCTGAATGTATAACAGTGTCCATTAGGTGAATGTGTTATACTAAGAATTGTTCCTCAATATAATAGATAGACATGGTTATATGTTTGTTTTAGTATATTGTATAATTTGAAAGCAACAGGGATTTATAATGGAAAATTGTGTCATTGGAAATGAACCTAGTGATGACCACGGATACATTACTGTCACATAATGCAATTTATCCCACCATGTTCAGCAATAGCTTTCACTACATGAGCTTTTCAGAATAAATAATATGGAGGCAAACCTACTGGCAGCTCACGAGGTGTGACATAATTATTACCCATCAACGCTATTGAGTGTGTCGTTTTAAATGTAGCTATGTGGTCACATTGTGAATTACAAAGTGTCTCAATCTGACTCACATACTTCATTTGACGTCATTTGGATGATATAAATATTTGTTCTCCATAAATAATTAGCTTGCTCTGGAGTTCCACCTCATCTATAGAGATAGAATGACAGAACATAATCTTCTTTTGAGTAGTTCAAAAGTAAATGATAATTTTTGTTAATTGAATGGTATGTATTTTACACATTTTACACTGCTTCGAAGGTCACAGGTATGGCAACAGTTAAAAACAAAATGGCCGCCGCTCTGACCATCTATAGCTATTGTTGTAAATGGTTCCCAAAAATGCTGTTAAATGTTGTGATGGCATGATTTTGTTTGAAATATTGTACTGACTGACACTTTGTTTTAGTTCCTAATATTTCCTAGTTGATGAAGACCTCTAACTTCTCTGGTGACAACAAATAGTACTTTTTCCCGACCATGAGGACTATTTTACATAATTCCATGAAAATTGGTACAGATATACACATTCCCTTAATAGTTATTTGTAATAATGTGATTGAAGTACATTTATTGAAATATCTTGGAATAGTTGTTCTTCTTCAGTTCTATGATGCAGTCAGGGCCGGCCCTAGACTTTTGGGGGCCCTAAGCGGCCGCTTATGTCGCTGAATGGGTCGGGCCGGTTCTGGATACAGTTAATTTGTTACAACCAAAAAAAGAAAGATGCATATGGGTGTGTGGGTGTTGTTCGAACTGTCATAGGTTTATACTATGTTTTGATGTATGTTTTTTTATTTACTGTCATATTATTAATGTGCTTAAATACACAGGCTCTCCAAATAACTGCATTTATAATAACATAAAGATTGAAAAACAGTCTTAAAAATGTTAGGCAGTTGATTACATTTTGACCGGGGTCACACAACATATGGGCATCTGTTTTCTCCAGAGAAACGTCTCATGACAAAGTGCACACCAACAACAAAACAGTGCGAAATGTAGTTTATGTTCCAATAGCTCCAGATGTTAGCTGGGTACAAGTTCACTGTAGATTAATTAATTGCCATGCCTTGAAAAGTTTATACTGACCTTCAGGAAACTAAACTTCATGAAACACACCTACACATGCAAATGGAAATAAATACACCAAGGTTTTAGGAATTATCTCTTAGAATTTTGATTCTATTCATACAAAATCATAATTAATTAATACTTGTTAATCAGTGATTTAAAGTGAGCTTCTTGAATTGAACGACAGAATAAATAAAAAAAGGAAGAAAACATTTGTAAAAAAATAGAAATGTAATCAAGTTTCAAAATGGATTTTGAAGGAAACTGTTCCCCAGTTGCCATGGTGGGCTTCGTCGTGGAAATAAGTTGGGTATTATTCTGAGGATCAATGGGCGCACTCTAGAATAGCCAGGGGTTGTATATAGTGTATAGTTAAAATTTACTTTTGATAGATTTGTTAAGGTCAAAACAAAGCAGCAAAAGTATGTCTGCCATACTGAAATACATGTCAACTTTTAATTGTCAATGTCAGCAAGTGAGAGCTGATTATATATCACAATTATATATCACAACTCTGATTGGTTAGCTGGCCGGCCCTGTTGTGATTGGTCAGCCGCTTAGAGATGTGCCGGAATCTCCCCGCCCCTTAGCCTATCACATACAATATGTTGGAGCGCTTGCCAATAGAAACAGGAGTGTAACGTAGTGATGTCACTATGTGACAGTTGTAAACAAAGGAGTTCAATCGATGCATTTCTTTGGAATTTTAGCCTTTGCGTACCATAACATGCACACAACCCCAAACCTAAACACTACAGAACTTCTGTAAATCAGTTGGTAATAACGTGGCATGCTTTTGTCTTCACACTCATGCACATCTGGGGACCGATAAATGTAGCTCTCCGATGCATTCTTCACAATAAACACGTTTTAACTTTTGTGATCACAACACAACTTTAGACAAAAACACATTAAAGGTCCCCTATTATACTGTTTTTCATCAATATATTATAGGTCTCAGATATGTAAAAACATGTCTCTGAGGTGTTTGGCTCGAAATATCAAACAGATAATTGTAGCATCCCATACAGTAAACCCCTCTGTTTCAGCCCTGTTACAAAAGTGCATAATAGGTCCCATTTAAAGAATAAAACACAGTGATTAATTGTTGTTTGAGAAGAGGAGACACTGAAACTGTAAAACCCATCATGTGACCTCCATGTGGAACTCTGAGATACGTGTGTCCTGTTGCTACGCAGTACGCTGATACTTACTCCAGCACCATTTACTGCCCCAGCTCCCTCCACCAGACTGCCTCCTCCTCATGTGTGCTAAGCTTCTGGTATTGCTGATTTAACTTAGACTTATGTGTGTGTTTGTTAGGAGCGGATTAGTTCTCCCCCCAGCAAAATCCTTGCCGCTCGCTGCTTGGATTCTGAGGGGTTCCGCTAAATGCAGCGCCTTTTGCATCAAATCCAACTGAATAACACTTTCATTCACAGCATTGCTTGTGAGTGAATTTATTCTGTTTGTTTTGAAGCTTTAAGGGAATACAGATGAAGCACTCTGACAAAATAAATCTTCTCTGGTTTGCTTTCTTTTTTTTTAGCTCGTAAAGAAAAATGACAAAACTGTCATGCAGTTTTTGTATTAATTGAATTAGATTGTAAACTAGATAGGCGCAGTCAACTGCATGTGCTGTGTGTTCAGCATTGACATTTTGTCTCTGGCTTCACCTCCTGCATTTGATGGCCAATCGAAGCAACAAATATTTGTCTCATGCATGTCTTTAGCCGCCAGTCTCAAGATGCTAGCTCTGTCAACAATGAAGGAAGTCCCTCAAGGAAAGCAGAAACAAGAAATGGACATGCCTTGGTGTAAAAATAAGCATCAGTGCGGAGAGAAGAATTCTACCTCATCAACTGATAACATGTTTAATCTGCATTCATGATTAGGCCGTACAAAACATTAGCTATTAAGCAATTCCGAAGCAAAAAGAATGGTAGCAGATTGTTAACCTCTTCTTTTGTTGTTTGTTTGCTTGTGTAGAAGTTCCGATTTCACACCCCCGTCATCTGTTTTATCATTTTAAATCAGGGAAACAAAAAAAACTGACAATCACCATAGCAGCTGTTATCGCAGATGTATTGTTTTTTTACAGAAATATAAACAACTGGAGAACGCACAAGACTGACGAGTGGTTGAATGCCTTTCTCTACATGCAATTGAGACATTTCAAAGACACTTGTCTCCAAAAGGTGTATTTAACTCTCAATGTGAATACAAAACATGCTCTGCAATCTGTCCTTAATTGAAAAGCTCTTTGCCTGAAATGATATTTATCAAATTTCATGAATTATTTAAATGGTTGGAGGTGAAGTGGACCAACATGTCGGATTTTCGATACTAGCAACAACAAAAAAGGGGGGGGGGGGGGGGAAAACCTTTGAAGCTGCTCTGATCTAAATGCCTTCCTTTTCTCACTGTCAAGATGGTGGCAAAATACATTGAATTCATTAGACATGTTGTGCCTAACCACTCTGTATTTCATTAGGCTGTGAGCCAACATTCTGAGACAAATGGACAACATTTCCAACCGAAACCCATCCAACCCTGTTTCTGAGACCAAAAAAGTCTCAGTGTGGAGATAATGCTGATAAAAGGTATTGATTCCATGGAGGCATCCAGCATCTGTATCTTTTTGATTCAGTTTTCTCTCTGGAAGGTGCAGTAAGGTCAGTTGGGTTCCAATCACTGTAAGTAAGATCCACTGGCTCTTTTAATGCCAGGGCATAATAGTCTATGGCGATGCAAAAAGAGAAGATTTGCTCCCAACGTTTTTTTTCCTGGTCTCATTAAATTTCTGCACAGACAGTGTTATGTAATAGTTGGATTACTTTCAAGGCTTCAATGGACTTGAAACTAACCGAAGTAACTGCTTTGGAAATGATCATTTAAGTATGAAACGTCTAATCACAAAAAGATGTTCTGTGCACTGCTTAATATGACCTAAAGCTAAAGTAAATGACTTGAAACAAACAAAACAAGTAATACATTCAGCAGCTTTAGAGTCAGTTAACTTTTTAATGTTTGGACAGTTTTAGAGGATTTCTGAAATGGGTGCCTTTAAATACTGTAGGGTTTCCGTTTGCCATTCGGAATTTACTACAATTTCCATTGAGCTGCTTTCCAAAACTGGCAGCCACTATGGCTCATGGAATTGTTTATTTAAAGCCCTTCACCATACCACACTAATAAAAAAGACATACAGTCATCTCTGAGAAACTAGGTTGAAATAAGCCAAACTGATGACCATAAAGGGAATCTGCTGTACAGAAACACATTACCCAGGGGACACCACTAGCCTCAATATTCAAAGAAAGGTAGAACACCACCAGCAGCTCCTCCAGCATATTTCTGTATATTCTTTGCACAATTTAGACTTAATTACAAAGCACAGAATGTGAAATGGAGAACTAAGAGGGCTCTGTAGGAGAGAGGGACATTTTGAGAAAGAAAGTTGGAGCTGAGCGCTGGAACAGAGCAGCCGGGCTGATGGGTTGTCAGATGGACCCGTAACCTGGTTAGAGCCGATCACAGAGGAGAGTCAGCGAGAGAGAAGGCGGGTATGTCATGCACAGCACGAATCCTTTTCCTCTCCTGTTGTCAATTAAAGCAGGCGGCTCTGCACCTGCATGTGGATGCCAGGCCGGCGCTTCTAGCCAGCATTCACCTCGGCACCGAGCTCGCTGTCCAACCGGCTCTTAATGAGGGGCTTTGTGTGCATAAAGGGGGCTGGCGCGTATATCAGGCACCCTACATGGCAATTAGGGTGAACCAATCCTGGAAAGATCAAGGACTCATGCCTCTTCTCTCTTTCTCTCCTCTTTTAGATTCCTTCCTTTTTATACTTTGCTTAAGTAAGACTGATAGACAGACATGTAGATATATGGAATTGAAGATTTCCAAATGCATGGGTTGGGAAATGACTAACTGTAATCCTCACAGAATTAATCATAGCTGATGTCTTCCATACTGGATATGTCCTGACAGTTATGGGATTCAACAAAATGTCATTGGGATATATTTTACATTACAAACTTGTCTACACATCAGTAAAACACCATTTAAAATCTTAAGGCTCAAACAAACACAGGAGTCGATACAATAAAGTCTGTTCCAAGATATATAAACTTTAAATCCTTGTTCATTTGGTTTAAAGCTTTAGGAGAGAAGTCTTGGGCACAAACGAGGACACATATTTAGTGAGCTGTCATAGATCGAGCAGTGAAATGAAATTTTTGTTTTAATGGCTTTTCACTTCAAACAGTGCCTCCCACAAAAAAAAAGTGTATTGTCTTTCCTCTGAGACTAACTTTGACTTCAGAGATGTGGGCATCACCTTCTATATGATGTGAATATAATCAATGGAAACGCAGGCAGAAGAGACTCATATGTGGAATGTCTGCGAGCCAATACACCGCAGCGGACAGTCAAAGGTAACATTCAGAAGTGAAAAGGCTGACGCATGCAATCACACTGAAGTATGTTCTTTAGCTATACAGTCGAAAGGTTGGTGTCAAGTCATTTTCTTTTATTGAGGCTTCCTTTATATTGATTTGTATATTCTCCACTGACCAACTTCTCTACTGCATTGAGGAAAAATGGAACAAAAGTATAAGAGTTAAAGATAAATCTAACAATGCATTTTGAAATAAATGATTTATCATCAATCACAGCAGAGTTGTGAGGACTGGGTGAAGGAAACTTCTCACATTTTTAAAGACCGGGTATTTGCCTTCTTTGAAACAAACACCCCCCCTCCCGGTTGAAGTAAAGGGGATTTTCTAAACTCATTCCCGAGATGTAGAAAAGTCAAACTAGAGGTCTTTCGCTCTCAGGTCTTTCGTGAATGCATGTCAACCGCGACTCAAAGCCGACCTCTTTACAGGATCATTCCAGCATGACTGAAGTGTTATCCTCATTTTCTTTGCATTTTGCATGCATGGAAGCAATCACGTTTACTGTCATCTCCGAGGCTATTTTATTTTAGATGCATACACTTGATGAACACTATTTTTTAAATCTGTTTTTTGCCGTACCTGCCAGGCTACGGAATGACTCCCAACATGTCTAATTCAGTCGGGGACTGTGATCCATCACTGTGATTGGGAAGATAACAAACTTCTTTTGCCAAGTTCCATTAGAACACGTTGCACTGATGCCCAGCCTGAGGTTATCATGTTTCTAACCATGCATGTAATTATGTGATTGCTGCCAAGGCACAATGACACTGTGTTCTGTGTGGACTTTAATTGTATTCCTCCATGTATGTTTTCAGTAAACACATGCTTTATTGCACATATTGCACACACTAAATCAATTTAGAATTATATATAGAAACAGAAATTGCTTTAATATTTTCTTGGGGGGAAATGGTTCAAGGCAGTATATTTTGAACACTGTGTTCAGAGTGAGGCTGTCCGAAATACCTTTTTTGAAATTCAAAGCTTCAGTGAGAAGTATTCAAAGGTATCTGAATTAGGTGGGAATAGTACTTACTGTACTCAAATACATCTCTACACTCAGAAAATAGCACTTATCCTGTGAGGAAAACTACTAGTTAAGTAATTCAGATGATGTATATTGAATTATTTGGGATTAAAAACCTTATTTTGTGGCTAATTTGGGACTTTTACCTCAGTCTTACATCATTTTATAATAATTTATTTAAAACAATGTAAACAAAATAGCAACAAAGCATTTGAAAACTGATCTGGAGAATGAATGCTTTAAAAATATTTGGAACATTCCTATTTCACAAATGCAATCCACGTGAAATGACACATATGCTATAGGTCAGATATGCTTATACTCATTATGCTAACCCCTTTATGATTAGCTGTAGCTCCCATTATAAGTCTGATAGAAATCCCAGGACCCTTACAACTAAATACATATGTTGACCTTGGAGAGAGAAACTGGATTGTAACAGGAAACTGCACACAAAGGATTATTGCTACTAACTTTTATGCAACCTGATCTCACCAGAATGCGTGACTCCACCACGACTCCTTAACACCACAATGCGTGGTGGAGTCACGAACTTTGTTACATTTGCGTGTCGGCACCACGCAAACAACCCCAATGTAAAGTGAATGAGGCTCCTTTGTCGTGGTGCACACACGCATTTCTACAACGTGCATTGTGTGTAATGCAACTGTTATTTTTATTAAATTAGTTAGTTTTTAAGGAAGGCCAGAGCTTCAGCTGTGTCAAATAGATTGTTCCCTTCAGTTAACGTTATTTAAAAGATAATGATCATGTCCCCTGTATTGTATTACGAGCGTCCATTCCCATTGGATAACGGAGAATTGTACACCCGGAAGTAAGTAGCCTATTCTCCTTACTGTCGATTGATTTTACAGTGATATCTGCACTACTCATCGACTAAAAAACACCAAATTGTCCTTGTTAATTACACAACATTGATTGGTTTGAATTGTGTGCAATACTTTTGTATTTTCCCCCTTCGATTCGGAGAAACAAATATATTTTCGGAGTTTTTGGACGGCAGAAGACACTACACTACCCAGAATCCTCAGCGATCGTTTGGGACTACACCATGTGCTTAGCTTGACAAACCCCGTGATCAGTCCTCAACCTCTGTGATTGGATGCGCGACGTTTACACAGAGCGTCCAAAAGGACTTTGAAATGGAATGAAACCCATCTACGGCACACTATTCAAAACAGGAATCGAACGTGTCCTACCCCCCTCCCCCCCTTAGGTCACAGGCTCCTCCAACAGTGCTACGCAATAAAACAGATGCACAGAAAAAATAGTGAAATAGTGCAATAAGAGTCTATATACAAGTGATTGGAATATGATATATTAGATAAATAATTTCTAAGTAGCAGCCAGATGAATGTTATTTCTAAGTTCAGGTGTTTAATAGTCTTCTGGCCTGTGGGATGAAGCTGTCTCTGTGTCTGGTGGTTTTAGTCCGAATGCTGTGGTACCGCCTGCCAGACTGCAGCAGACAGAACCGTTTGTGGCTGGGGTGATGGTGGTCTTTTATAATCCTGAGGGCTTTCTTTAAGGTTAACCTGGTATTTTTAATCCACTACATTTATTTTAGTTACTTTACAGATTTGGATTAATGATGTGAAATATAAACAACCCTTAAATCAGACTTTAGTTACACCTGAATGAAATTCAGTGAAGGTGATTGTCAAGTGCCAACAATCAGGAGAGATATTTGATAGTTGGTTGCTTGAGAAGACTAAATATTTATCTGCAGATCCGTTACTTTAAAGCATATTCATTACTCGTTATTCTCTAATAGTTCATTAAAGACTGTATATAATTGCTATTTTGCACATCCCTTTCAAGATTTCAAGATTTTCTAAGGTTTATTGACATATCATATACACAACAGTGTAGTTATGCAATGAATGAACAACTTGGGTCACAGGTTCATCAACAGTGCATTACAAGACATCTATCAATGTGTGTATACTTCCACCATTACACTGTCGTATTCTGCACATTTCTTTAAATAAAGCCTTATTAGTTAGCACATCCTCCTATCAGGCACTAAACTGTTTTACTCTAGATATCATTTGAGTATCTTCTTGATATTTTCTATTCTATATTTATATAATTGACCTTCTACTTTCCCACTATTTTGTATGTACTCTTAATATTTGAATGTTTTCATAAAATATAACACATTCAAAAGTGCGTTACAAAAATGAAAGACATTAAGAAAAAGGCATTTTAAACAGTCATTAAAAAGCAACACAATCTTCCTGCATTGCAATTACTCTAAACGTGCAATAACGTGCTTTATTACATGGCTTAGTTGAATACTCGATTCTGATTGGTCAATTCGGAACACGTGACACGTTGTTAATACCGAACAGACAGACCGCTGTCAAGGACTTATTGACCGTTGTTAAGGACGCTCACATCTTCAGAAAGAAGTCCAGTCGATTGAACTGTATACAGTTGGGCCGAAAAGCAAACTGCATGCAGTTTGCTTTTGGAACTGGGACAAGAAAAACTGCGGAGAAGTAACGGGGCAGATACCCTCCTTTTTACGCAGCGGTCCAGACATAGACATCAAACGGCGACACATATTCACTTGCCAGTTACTTTGTCATTAGGGCAGGGATATCTAGATACTTTCCAAGGTTTGACATCATGAATTGTGCTACTTTTAAAGCAAGGAGCGATGTTTTCAAATCTGTAATCAAAAAGCTCCTCAAAAACGCAAGCAGGTCCTACCGTTGGCTTTTCAAACTGACAAGAGACGCTCTAACTGTTTTTCAAATGTAACAGTTTGAAAAGCAAGCAAACGGTCTGATTGTCTTTAGTTTTCCGCTGTCGTGCGATAGCAACATGGAGGATTTTAACATTCATTTTAATATATTTGGAGAGCACAGTAATTTGGAGGAATGGTTAGTGGCTGATGAGTCCCCAGTGAAGAAAAGAAAAAGACAAGAGGGACAAGAAAACAGCGGAGAAGTAACGGGCAGAAACCCTCCTTTTACGCAGCAGTCCTGACATAGACATCAAACGGCGACACATATTCAGTGTGCAGTTACTTTGGCATTAGGGCAGGGATATCTAGATACTTTCCAAGGTTTGACATCATGAATTGTGCTACTTTTAAAGCAAGCAGCGATGTTTTCAAATCTGTAATCAGAAAGCTCCTCAAAAACGCTATCGAAGCAGTTCCTGCCGTTGCTACGTTAGTTCAAACAGTAACAACGGACTATTTTTCTTCGCGGATGCATGTCAATTTAAATCAATACATACAACTATTTTTTAAATCAATAAAATCATTTTCTAAATCCATAAAAGCATTTCAATTAATATTGGGAGTCATAACGTTACTTTGTTGAGAATGTGGCCATGTAATAAGCGGGATAATGTGCAGCGACTTGGTCATTATGGGGAAAAGAACACCTTCATGCCGATCTAGATCCCTCCGCTTCGCGTCGGGCTCCTGATCAGCCTGTCGGTGTTCTTTTCCCCATAATGACCGCGTCGCAGCACATTATCCCTTACTTAACCAGTAGGTGGTTTGGGTTAAAAGGCTGTCAAGTTTACAGTGTTAACAAAATAAAATATACTGCTGTTTCCGGTTTAGTTTAAGACGAATATTATTTTGTTATTGTTTTGATATTTGTAACACAAAAGCGATGGAAAAAACCCATAGCAACCAACAAAAGATGGTCTTAACATGACCCAGTCGTCTAGTAGTTAATAAAAAACAATAATATCAAAACAAAATATTACTACTAACTTTATTGTGAAATTAAAACAGAACGGTAAAAGAATAGTTTCCGGTGTATTCTGATGTCCGATCTCTGTAGATAAATAAAGAACTAAGACAGATGTGTAATATTTAATGCAGCCAAACCATTTATTAAAATGCATTCATGTGATGACTATCAAAGAGTAAAGCAAGCACTGCTGAATAAAGTATGATTTTCTCTTTTACGAAACGTTTTTTTTCATATGGAATGCAGTTGGAGGTCAACCAATCAAAGAACTTGAGGACTGATCACGGGGTTCATGGTGTAGTCCCAAACGATAGTTGAGGATTCTGGGTAGTGTAGTGTCTTCTGCCGTCCAAAAACTCAGAAAAAATATTTGTTTCTCCGAATCGAAGGGGGAAAATACAAAAGCATTGCACACAATTCAAACCAATCAATGTTGTGTAATTAACAAGGACAATTTGGTGTTTTTTAGTCGATGAGTAGTGCAGATATCACTGTAAAATCAATCGACAGTAAGGAGAATAGGCTACTTACTTCCGGGTGTAAAATTCTCCGTTATCCAATGGGAATGGACGCTCGTAATACAAGACATGATCATTATCTTTTAAATAACGTTAACTAAAGGGAACAATCTATTTGACACAGCTGAAGCTCTGGCCTTCCTTAAAAACAAACTAATTTAATAAAATTAACAGTTGCATCACACACAATGCACGTTGTAGAAATGCGTGTGTGCACCACGACAAAGGAGCCTCATTCACTTTACATTGGGGTTGTTTGCGTGGTGCCGACACGCAAATGTAACAAAGTTCGTGACTCCACCACGCATTGTGGTGTTAAGGAGTCGTGGTGGAGTCACGCATTCTGGTGAGATCAGGTTGCTTTTATGGTAGCCTTTGAAAATGTCATTATTGATGTGTCATGTTTTAAATGACTCGTCTGTCTGCCCCTCAGAATCATTTCTCATAAGAGCTTTCCTGCACGGAGAGATATTGTTTTTTAATGTCTTTGGACAGTTGTAAAGTTGTTTCTTTAAAATGCATCCTATCACAAGAATCAATTCCATTAAAACTCCATTTGTGATTTTGAAGAGGAAAGTAGCCCTTTCAGAGTTGGTTTTGGGCTGGCTAACAAAAGTTAAAGACAGTAAGAAAATACAGTTCTCATTCATAACACTCGGTTCGATGTCTCACTATGGGATGCGCCTCAACGCGTATGCAAACAGAAGCATTAATCTCATTACGCTAATCCTGATTGGCTGGTGATCTTGACGTCTACATCAGGGAATCCACCCACCCTTTAAGTAGCTTGCGCTACATCGCAACGTCATTCAAACACCTCTTCTCGCTTCAGAGCACATCTCAAATATCAGTAGCCGGACTAGCTTAACGGTCCACGGACTGAACCCAAGCTAACATTCGGTCGACGGGCGCTTGCCAGTTACTTTTTTGCGTTGCAGAAGAATTGAACAAATATTAACACACCAGTTAATATTGTAATCTGCCCCGCCATTTTTTCTTTCGAAATAACCGTAAGGTTTGATTTTTTCTTCAAACAGTAACATACCTGTTGCTAGTTTATCCCTCCGCACCAACACCACGGCGAGCGGGGACGGACTCTTCTCTCCCTCACACCAGAGGAGACGGAGATAAGAAAGATATTAACACACCAGTTAATATTTTTTAAAGAAAAATCTACCCCGTCGTTTTTTCCTTTTGGAATAACGATAAGGTTGGATTCACCATCTTCACCATCAAGAGCCTCCGCCGACGGCTAGCGCGCCATGCTAGCCTGTCGGGACGGGACCCCTTCATGTCCGTTGATTCGCCGGCCGGCAATCGGGACATGATCGCAACCACCGCGGAGATTGAGCCCCGCGCTGTCAGGCTGGGGCTCAACAACGGCGGTAGCCGCGGTAGCCGCGGTAGCCAGCGGTAGCCGCGGAATCGGAGCCCCGCGCCGTGTCAGGCTGGGACCCGGTGGTGGCAAGAGCCGCGAGAGCGGAGCCCCGCGCTGTGTCAAGCTGGGGCTCCCAACTGGACCTCATCATGGTTCCACCCGCGGAGGATGTCCTACAGCTGCATTATATGGAGGAGGATGAAGTGCCTCTGAGTTCCTCTTATCCGACTCGGATGAGCACGAAGATGACATCTTCGTTTCATCTGCCCAAGCTGTCAAGCCGGAGGTGATGTCCGCTCCCCCGGGCGAAAGCACACCAGCTTCGCCCTGCCTCAGTATAGACTTGCAGGCCGTGTGCCAACGCGCTGCGTCCAGGCTGGACATCCCCTGGCCTGAAGTGGCCAAGGAGACCTCCAGATCTCGCTATGAGGGGAAGAACTTGCCCCAAGCAGCGAGGATGAGGAAGCAGCTTCTCCCAGTCTTTCCAGAGATGCTGGACGAGGTGTCGGTCTCGTGGAGAGACCGCCCTTTCAGCAACAAGGCCCCAATCCAGTGTGCCTCCTCTTTGGACTGTGTCGGCATGGAGAAGCTCGGCCTGCTCCGCATGCCGCCCATGGAGCCGCTGGTGGCAGCCCACCTCCAACCGCGGCTGGCTTCGGCACCGAGCAGGAACCCCATGCTACCGGCAAAGGCAGACCGCCTCCAGTCAGCAATGACCGAACGAGCCTATAAAGCCGCAGCTTTGTCCGCCAAGGCGCTCAACGTCTCCTCGCTGCTGACCGCCTACCAGGCGGAGCTCTGCGAGGACATGACGATCAAACCTGAGCCTGCCGTGTGGGACGAAATCGCAGCGATCACGGACATTTGCCTCCGTGTGCAGCGCTGTGCAGTCCAAGCCACGGGCAAAGCACTGGGGATAATGGTGGTACAGGAGAGAGCCAGGTGGCTTACCCTGACGAACCTTCCAGACCGGGAAAAAGAGGACGTCTTGGACATGCCTATTGTTCCCGAGGGCATATTTGGCTCCGCTCTAGCTTCGATGCAGCAGCGGTGTGAATCCAAAAAGAAGGAGGATGAGGCTCTCCAGCTTTGTCTTCCCCGAAGGGTCCAGCCGCCACCTTCAACGGCCCCGCGGCAGTCCTTCGCTCAGGCTGCCTTACGTCCTGCCCGTTTCAAGATCCCGAAACAGCAGAGGCCACAGCCCGCCCCGGGTCTCCAGCCCAGACACGAGGCGAGGATGAGCTGGCCAAGAAAGTCTCCGGTTCCGGCAGCAGCCGCTCAGGCACAGCCACCAGACGAGGAAGAAGAAGAGGGCGGCCTGACAGCCTCCTCTCCTCTCCTCCATAAAGGAGCTGGAAGTTCCCTGTTCCCCAGCTCCAGAACACGTTCCAGTGTTAGATGCTCATGTGTTTCCGGGGTGCAACCATGCCCCGATCTTCCCGCCGCCTCGAGTGATGTCAGAACGTCATCCTCAAGTTCGCGCCATGAGGGAAATGGACATAACATCAACGACAGCAAGCTCCGCTGCTCGTTTAAGTCACACAAACACATGTCATCACTATTGTCTTTTAATAAATCATTTTCCACTGTCGTTTCCAGGCTTAAAGCCAAGGGCGCAGTCAATAAAAATGAAAAGAAAGACGATAAAAACAAGAAACAGTCTGACGTCTACCCCCCTTCTAATAGTGGCTGCTACCTCTCTCAGAAGGCGGACGATGGACGGGGCTGTGAAGGCATCACCGCCACGCGCATGCGCAGTGTCGACCGGGGTTGTCAACCTGGGGTACCACCGTGTTCAGACACTAGAGGGCCCTATAACACAACAAATAAAGACACAGAGGGCAGACGACAGGGATGTGACATCTCCACTCGCTTTGAGAAGCGAAAAGTGGAAGATGCTCACAGATTCTGCTTGGGTTTTCAAGACAATAACACGGGGTTACAGACTCCAATTCGCTGTCACCCCCCCTCACTTTTCGGGCATTCTGCATTCGCAAGCCCGGGGAGAGTCGGCCCATATTCTAGAGCAAGAGATCCTCTCGCTACTAGACAAGAAGGCTATATCTATAATACCCTCCGAACAGAGTCAGAGCGGCTTTTATTCCAAGTATTTCCTCGTTCCCAAACGGGGAGGGAACGGGATTCGGCCTATACTAGATTTGAGGGCTCTGAACAAATATCTCAAAAGATACAAATTCAGAATGCTCACTCACACATCTCTGTTGCGTCTCGTGCGCCAAAACGATTGGTTCACATCAGTCGACCTGAAAGACGCGTATTTCCACATCCGAGTATATTATCCACACAGGAAATATCTGAGGTTCGCCTTTCAGGGTGTCTGTTACGAGTACAGAGTACTTCCCTTCGGTGTGTCTCTCAGCCCACGAGTGTATGTACGGTGTACGGAAGCCGCGATAGCCCCGTTAAGACAACAGGGTATTCGCCTGGCAACTTATCTGGACGATTGGCTCCTTCTCGCACAGTCGGAGCAAGAGGCTATTACGCAGACGAATGTCCTCGTAAAACACCTGCTCAACCTGGGTTTCGTAATAAACACAGAAAATACCATGTTGTCCCCAGCCCAGACTGTACTCTTCCTGGGCCTACGCCTGAATTCGGTGCCCTTTACAGCCCGCCTGTCAGCAGAGAGAGTCAAAGCCTTCAGGGCTTGCCTCGCTAATTTCCAGCCACGCAAATATGTTCTCTTCAGATCATGTCTGCGGTTACTGGGGCTCATTGCGTCAGCCATCCTGGTGGTACGACTGGGACGCGTACACATGAGGGAGTTTTAGCGCTGGGTGGCTGCCCTCAGACTGGACCCCGTGCGTCATGGCGCGCGGAGTGTGATGGTCACTATGAAATGCGTAATGGCACTGAGACTTTTCTAGTACGGGGCGTGCCTATGGGTGCTGTCCTATCGCGGAATGTGGTCACAACAGACGCATGTCTGACGGGCTGGGGGGGTATATACGAAGGTCGACCTGTGAGGGGTCTCTGGAGCAGAGACCTCCAACGTTCACACATAAATTATCTGGAGCTTTTAGCGGTGTTCCTCACCCTGAAACGCTTTCTGCCTTTTCTCAGAGGACGTCCTCGTGAGGACAGACAACACGACCACAATATCGTATATAAACCGCCAAGGGGGTTTGCGTTTTCTCCAGTTACACATGCTGGCACGCAAACTGATCTTATGGAGCTGCGGACGTCTCCTCTCTTTGAGAGCGACGCATGTACCAGGAGTGATGAACCTTGGGGCAGATCTGCTGTCCAGAGGTGCACCACTATATGCAGACTGGACTCTACATCCAATAATTGTGAGTCAGCTGTGGGTGCGTTACGGCCAGGCCGCGGTGGATCTGTTCGCATCAAAAGAAAACGCTCAATGTCAGCTGTTCTTTTCAATGCACGATTTAAACGCACCGTTAGGCATGGACGCACTCGCGCACGCTTGGCCTCCGGTCCTTCTGTACGCGTTCCCACCCTTGGCTCTGATACCCCCAACTCTGGCCAGAGTGAGAGAACAACGCCACACACTTATCCTGATAGCTCCACACTGGCCTGCAATGTACTGGCTGAAGGAGATATATCAGCTGCTGTGCGGGCAGCCGTGGCAGCTCCCACTACGCAGGGACATACTGTCTCAGGTGGGGAGGGCGATCTTTCACCCACACCCAGAGCGCTTGGCACTATGGGCCTGGCCCGTGAGTGGTATAACCTGAATACAGTGGGACTCCCTCAGAAGGTGATAAACACTATTCAGAGTGCGAGAGCTTCCTCCACCAGGTCCCTCTATGACTGTAAGTGGAGGGTGTTTGAGGAGTGGTGCCTTCAAAAAGGACACATCTCTTTTCAATGTCCTGTCGGGGTGATTTTTATCATTTCTACAGGACCTGATTGATAAACACAGAGCTTTCTCTATGATCAAAGTGTACCTGGCTGCTATTGCTGCATGCCATGTGGGCTTTGAGGGAAAGACGGCTAGCCAACATCCCTTGGTCTGCCGTTTTATGAAAGGGGCTCGCAGGCTGCTCCCTGTTTCCAGGTCACTGGTGCCCTTATGGGACTTGGCAGTGGTTTTAAATGGGCTCACTCGACCTCCATTTGAACCCCTGGAAGAAGCTGACATGAAACACCTGTCACTGAAGACAGCGCTGTTACTGGCTCTGGCATCTGCCAAGCGAGTCAGTGACATTTATGCGCTCTCTGTACATCCTTCATGCACTCAGTTCGCCCCGGGGCAAACGAGAGTGTTGCTGAAGCCCAACCCTGCCTTTATACCTAAGGTGGTTGGCTCATGTACCCCCATTAACATTGTGGCATTTCCTCCGCCGCTGTGTTCCTCTGAGGAACAGCGTCCGAATTTGCTGTGCCCAGTCCGTGCTTTACGCACCTATATGGACAGGTCAAAAGAGTTTTGATGCAATGACCAACTCTTTGTATCCTGGGCTAACCCTCATAAGGGCAAGCCCGTTACCAGGCAACGGCTCTCCCACTGGATTGTGGAAGTGATTGCTCTGGCTTATACGAGTCAGGGTTTGCAGGCACCAACGGGCCTGCGTGCTCATTCTACTCGTGGACTGGCTACATCCTGGGCTATGTTCAAGGGTGTTTCCATCCAAGACATTTGTGCAGCAGCGAGCTGGTCCTCACCGCTCACTTTTGTCCGCTGTTACAGGCTAGATGTCTCTGCTCCAAGTGTGGCCCGCGCAGTGCTGGGTCCCGTGTTGAGACAGAGTTCTACCTGTTAAGTTCTGGTTGTTTTGGTGATTTTCGAGATAAGCATGTCTAGCAATACGGGAGTTTCAATATCCCAAGGTGAGACATCGAACGGAGTGTTATGAATGAGAACTATAGGCTACTTACGTAACCCCAGGTCTCAGAGTAACATGAAGTGAGATGTCTCACCAGACAGCCCTTCTTGCTAAGGCGAAGCGAGAAGAGGTGCTTATTTTGAATGACGCTGCGACGTAGCGCAAGCTTCTTAAAGGGTGGGTGGATTCCCTGACGTAGACGTCAAGATCACCAGCCAATCAGGATTGGCGTAATGAGATTGATGCTTCTCTTTGCTCCGCGATGAGGCGCATCCCATAGTGAGACATCTCACTTCATGTTACTCTGAGTCCTGGGGTTACGTAAGTAACCTATCATTTTTTTTTTTTTTTTTTTTCTGCTCTCAACAACAATTCCAAGATGAGACCTGAACTCTGTCATGGTGTATCCCCGTCTAAGTTAGAACAGATAGTTCATCCATCTGGTTCAACTAAAGCACACCATTGGTTTGTTATGTCAGGGCTGACTATTATGTGCCCTCTGGGTCTTACAATTAAATATGGCCCAGCTGACTGTGGAAAGCTGCAGAGAATCTGTGTTTATTGGCCAAAGAGGACCTACGCTATGTGAAAGGTCTCTGCATCCCTGACATTCAGAACGTCAATCCTTATGTCACAGCAACTCATGGCTGCTACCAGGAGAGTGACATCTGCACCTTGGCATTATGAACCTGATCTACACTCATTGTCGGTTGGTGGAAGTGGATTTGTTTGTCTAAAATCAGACATACTGTCCTTCGATCACCACAGCAATCAACCCCTGTGGAAGCACACATTGTGCACATGCAGCACGGCCAAACTAGGTTGATTTACTCCTCAATTTGTCCATAATGCAATTAGTCTGTCCATTGTGTTAGATGTTATAGAGGAAGGTAGATGCAGTTTGTTGGGTTATAGAACAGCATGCGATTTTTTAAATATAATTTAATAATGGTTTCCCCCCCACATAAAGGGGGTAAATGTTCAAATCTTTACATGGATAACGATCAGTGATCCTTTCACTTGCAGATGACTGTAGTGTCAGAAATGACTTAACAAGTTAGAAATAAGATCTTCTTCATTAGAATGTTCCATTGTGCTCACCCAATATTTCATAATACATTTGTGTACTCTAATTGCTCTAATTTTTCTTCAGGCTCCCTTAAAGCGATCATTCAGCATTGGTGACAAAAAGACTAATTTCCTAGACACTGTTGTTTTTTTTAATCTTTACATCGAGCCAGCCTTCTTCATAATGTTTAGTAATGTGTAGAGTTTCAATTGCTGGATGGTTTACATTGAATTACTTATTACCCTCGTTATGAAGTTTGTGATGTTCAAGGCTCCTTTAGATAAAACTGTGCACGTAGTTTAATTCAAAACGATTTTATTGGATTATAAAATGAGAAAACGTTTCATAATCATCACAAATCTAGCATAATGTGCGAGCAAAGGACAAGGGCGGATAGGACACAAATTGGTTTCCAAGCTGAATGACATGCAATGTGTATGTATGCAAGTGTTCATAGACCATTCAAGATAGGGATTGATAGCTTGAAACAAAAAGTGCATAATAAGGCAAGGCTGCTACACTTACAGGACAGCTTGATGGCCAAATAAGTCAATCAGTAGAATAACTGGATACAGAAGAGTTCCAGGACTGAATCCATCATCTGTTCTTACACTTATCATCTGTCCTTGCACCTCTGCTTCCTGAAAGAAGCCATTATCTCCGCTAAAGTACACAGAAAAAAAACATTCTCTTCACAAGCCATTACATGGAGGGTCCGAGGAAGAAAAAGGTAATAGCTCCTTATCTAAGTGAGAAAACAGGCACATTGAGCAATGTGCCTTCTTTATGCTTCTTTTTATTTTGGTCTTTCTCACTGCCTACACGGACATGTCGGTATATTACGTTGCAAAACATACGGTCAACCTTCAATAAGTTCTCAAAAGTGAAATAGAGAGAACAATTATTTGTGCAGTATACTCCTAATGGGTAAAGGAACTATTTCAAACATCTTAAAGTCAGATTGTACAGTAGGAGCCGTTTTTACCGGAAATAAAAAGAGAAACAAAATGAATATCCAACAGCTACACCACTGCCCTCAACACTGTGGGGGCGTGAGGGTCAAGACTCCAAGAACATGGAGGCCGGAGCTCTATGTTGCCATTGTAGCAGCGAGTTGGGCACTGAATGCCTTTTCAGGCTTCAGGCTCAATGACACATGTATTGACCTGAAAGCATATCAGTGGGCGAAGAAACATAAATGCATCTGATAAAGGTGCACAAGGTTTAACGCTTCCACCAATTACAGCTCCGTATCGACTGATGTTTGATCCAAGATGCCTCAAAAAGATGAACCCTATAAGGGGCTACATGTTAGATCCTAAAAACATACCCTCATTTACATTTGTGGATTCCTTTCTGTAAATATATTGTATGCATATGGGTCCATGTTATATAATAAAGGTCTCCTATTATGCTATTTTTAGACATATATTATGGGTCTCAGATATATAAAAATATATAAAAAACATGTATATGATGTGTTTTGCTCAAAATACCAAACAGATCATGCATTTTAGAAACGGTGGAGCTAATGCCAGCTCAGAATTACACGGCAGATTCAGCTCAATGATGCCGTGACTAAATGCTATAATGTTCTAAACCACATCAAGTATTATTTCTGAAACAGTATGGAGCTCAAATGCTTTTTCTCTTGCCTTTTACCAAAAGGTGAGTTTCTTTTTTTATTTCCTGCTGTTTTACACATGTGCTCTCTCCAGTACTGCGTTAACTCTGAGTGTTAGCGATGCTTGCTAATGTAAACAAAGACCATATTACGTCCAAAATAGTCGGGCATTGTTTCTGATAGTGCTGTGGGTCCGCATTGCCGTTATTACATCATATCGGATGCAAATCTGGATCAGTTCCGTTGTACCCCCGTTTTTAAAGATTTGGGTACGGATGAAAAGAGAGCGTTTTATTTTCTGACGCACTGGGGACACATATTTATGTATAAAAGACATACAAAATTGCATAATAGGTACCGTTTAAAGGCAAAACTCAAATGTCTTGCAAATAAGGGTTACGGCAGAACCTGCATCAACGCAGATGATGTCAGTGTTTGGCATCCTTTCAACACAGAGCAGGTTTTAGGCAGAATGTCTGGGTGACATTTGGATGTGTCAGATGGGCGCCTAGCCCAGAATTAAATCTGGACTAAAATAATGACGCTCTATTTCAGCTTTGACATGGCTTTATATTCATTTTCCCCAGCCAGTGATAAAGTGAAGGAGGACTTTTGAGCTATATGGTGGCTGCACCTCTGTGGCCCAGGCAATCTGTCAGACCCACTCACGGCTGTGTTGTTGGTCTGTAAACGTTTGTACGTTGCAGGTGTGTGTAACAAACATTTATTCATACCCTTCAGCTCACTTGTTCTACTTGAAGATAACATAAAGAATCACCTTGGATTTGTACTTGGATTGATTAAAAAGTATTTAGCAGCCAACGTTTTGTCAAAACAGGCTTGTATTGTACCATAGGATTTCTTACAGCTGAAACACAATGTGCCAATTGTGTACAAGAGTTACTTTGCTGGGTTTCATTCTGAATACAGTTGAATAGGGACGTCAACAAGCAGCAATTCAAGGCCTGATACAGGTATGTAATGTTGACCTTGAAAAACTCTATAGGCCATTTCCAAGAAAATGCACTCTGTCCATGCCATTTCTAACATACACTCTGTGAGCTTTTTGCCAAGAGTAAGTTAAGCATTGCCAGAATCTTAATGGTATTTTTAAATCACACTCATGCAAAACAAACCATGATTAATTTATGGAGGGATGCTGCAACATTTCTACTTTGGACAACATTGCTGTGAGCACCATTCAGTCCACTGAACTGTATATAGCAGCATAATCCTCAAATGTGGCGCAGCTTCACTTTAATATTTCTGTTTGGGTGAACCAACCCTTTAAAATCTGATTGTGCTCCAAGCTTCATGATTTATTTGTAACCTTGAATGTGTGAAATGGGGATTGAGGTGCTTATATGCCGTCAGGTGCAATCACTGCTCAGGTGCTGGTTGGTCATACTTCAGCTCACATTTAATTTACATTCCAAAATAGTTTTAGCATTGTAGGCTAATTGTGTGTTGAGCTGTTAAGGAAATACTGGTACGGAGTTAGAACATTGATTTCTGCGCAAATCAAAAACAGAAACATTACTATGAAACTTTTTTTCTTTGCTTTTTTCCAAACGCCTACCTTTGTTACCTTTCTCTCTGTGTTATAGACCCTCCTTTGCCAAGGTTGGCACATTTCAGTTTAACATATTTATTTTCTATTTTGACCATCTGTCTCCCTTCCACAAACAGTTCTGCTCCGCTTTCCTCTCGCTGCGTTTTGACTGATCTCTCTTTCTCTCTGATGAATATAGTTGGATTCTTTCTTTACTCATCCCCATCTGCTAAAATGCCTACACCACGATTAAAGATCCCTACATAAATTAGACTGTCCATCAGGGTTTGTAAATGTCACTTTAGTTTTTTTCTATTTTTCACAAACTCAAGGCAATTCCACCTCCTTGCTGTGAATATGACAGTGGAAGTTGAAAAGATTCCTCATGTTGCCTATAGTTCATGAAGCATATTGAGGCAAGGATTTCATTACTCTTTGACCCTCCTTCATTTTACAAAAAAATGTACATGTAAATTACTTTTCAAGTTCCATTTAATATCTAATGGTTGAAAGAGAAAGGAGAAGCAGTTACTGCAGGTTAATCACAGCTTATGGTAATGCTCTTATAACCTCCACAAAATCATCATACACTAACTTGCAAATGAAAAATGCTGAAAAGATATCCTAAATGAGGCGGTGTGTTTGTATGGACCGGGCTTATTCAGACGGTTATCTAAGCCCAATAGGAAACCATGACTCTTTGTCTATCAGAAGTAGACTTTGACAGATTTTATTGTAATTGCCCTTGGAGGTAATAAGCAACACTCATCACCCCATTGGCCTCCCACGAGCTACCGTTCCCATTATCTCCTGCTTGTTCCGATTCATTAAACCTCCAGTGAGATTGGTCAGAGCGGTGGAAGAGAGGATTGAAGCATTCGTTTGGTTAAGAAGATCCCTTTTCCCCGGTCGCCTCGCTTTAAACTGCCTCTAATCGACAGAGAAATGCTAATGGTGTGAGAAATGTTTAATAAATAGTATTGAGCCCACCATTTAATGACGTCATATGTCACTTTTTGATAGATCTTGGCTATTCTGTAGTCGAATATCACTGGATGTTAATGCAACCACTGTTACCCTCTAGGTTTTCATTGAGGTCAGTTTTGAATAAGTGTGTGTGTGTGTGTGTGTGTGTGTGTGTGTGTGTGTGTGTGTGTGTGTGTGTGTGTGTGGTGTGTGTGTGTGTGTGTGTGTGTGTGTGTGTGTGTGTGTGTGTGTGTGTGTGTGTGTGTGTGTGTGTGTGTGTGTGTGTGTGTGTGTGTGTGTGTGTGGAAGTCCACTTCACAGATCTCTCTGAAGCACTCCAGTCTTCCCCCTAGGTCTTTCTTCCTGTTTGGATTTCTGACCTCTACCTTTAAAAATGGGCAGGCAACAGACCATTTCTCTGATTTTATTGTATGTGTCTGTGTGTGTATTCTTGATCTCACCGTATCCGAGGTACAATCCTCACAGCAAAACCGAGGTGAAGATCAGAGCTGTTGATCGGGGATTTGGTCTGAAATGATTTTAAACATTGATGCCCTTTGTTGTTCAAATATGCCTCTTCTCTCCTGTCTTTGTTCTCTGTTGCTCTCCTCTACGCCTTAGAAGGTGCAGGGGGGAGTTCAAACTCTCACTGCCTCTTTTACTTTGGCATGGTAGACTTTTCAGTCACTAAGAAGAGTCTGAATGAAAGTCATGCTAACGTGTATGTTCATTTTCTCTGCAAATGTACAACAGTGTATTCTTTGAATCACAGCTATTCCCTCTGCCATCTAATGAATATGCACTTCTACCAATCTAGGCAGCATTGATTTCCACTTCCTGTGTGAAAATGTATTAACAGGCTCTTGAAACATGCATGTCTTCAGTGACTTGTTTTTCATTTGATACAGAAATGAATGAAAATCAATGGCTGCCTGGAACAATGAGAAAAACATTCAAAAACTGAACCTTTAGCAATTATTTTAAGATTGACAACAAAATAAAGAATGCGTTTTTTAAAGTGAAACGTTTAAGAGCTAACACTTGCAGGGTCTTTTGAGGAAAGAACACGTGTTTTCTCCAATTCCTTCCATGTTTCTGCCCCCTTTTCTGTCTCCTCCGCTGTGCCAAAAATGGCATCCAATAGTCTGGTTTAAGGTGTTAAATATGGATGCCCTGGGCAAATGTCAGGATTACTTGAAATAATTGCAGTCTGCAGTAACCTGGGAACCATCATTTCCTGTTGTGTGGTTAATTCTAGGGCCAGATAAAAAAGTGCCTCTGACTGAGGTGAGTACAGCTTGCAGTAAGCTGCCATAGCACATGTGATCAGATATTGCTCATCTACACAAGGGCTCACACCTGGCTGCTTTGGCCTCTGTAGGAGAAAGAAGAGTGCGGAAAAAAGAGCCACATAAACCAAGGACTTTTGCAAGTTGTGTTTGAAATGCTGTGGCTCAAATATTGTGTCCAGAGGTTTACTAAATTGCCCTCTTGCTGAGTTTAGTCACAGTATGTACTTTGAAAAATCATAATGGGGTCCCTAAGCAGCCCTGAGGGTGGCCGAGGAAGCACTCCGTCTTGGTTCCCCTGATGTTAACTCTCCTTATTATTACATTTTGTGCAAGGTATCACATTTTGGGGATGAGAGGGAGAAAGCTAACAGGATCCAGAGAATCATGCTGAGAAACAACAGAAGCTATTACTGCCCTGTGGTGGCTTTAATGCGGCTCGCTATTCGCAAAAAAACGAACAAAAAAGCACTCCTGCTTTCTCCTATAAGGCACTGTCATTTTCAAGACAGGAACATTTGCTCTGTCGTGCTCTCTCATTCTCTCCCTCAGCCTCCACTTTACTGATACTGTCATTTTGGCAACAGTATTTGCTCAGTCACTCTCTATCACCCTCCCTCCTTTCTCTCTCTCCACTCTTCCTCCTTCTGTCCTGCACTCATTCATTTACCCCTTCTCCTTGTCCTCCTTCCTCTCCAACACAGATGAGATAACATGCAGCAGTTTCAGTCCTGGCTTTTGTATAGACTTAGCACAGCCATGCCCATGCATGTAATGTTCCTTCCATCCTTAAAAAAAAGAGAAAGAAAAGAAGGTGTGCTGCACTAACCTACAGAACCATCACTGGATTAAAAGGTAGCCAACATATAAATAATGTTAATGATGCAATAAGACATTTAAAATACTAGAAGATAAATGAACTCCGACACATAGTAAATCCCAACAGAAGTATTACAATGATGTCCCTTCAGGCAGGCACCCTACTCTGGCAACACAAGCAGGCGTTCCTTAAATCACTTAAACAAATGACTATATTCATTCAACCTTTTTTTGTGGCGTGGAAAGCAATACAAATCCCTCTCATGTGAAAGCCTAGTGTTGTAACAGTGTGTTTTTGCGCCTGGCCGCTTGGTGGCAACCTGCGCTGCGCTGACTGCACGTCAGATCCTAATGTTTCCTCATAAAGAACCCGGGACTCGTCCTCATCCGACGCACACCGGCAGCCGGGCTCTCCTCCGCGGCAGGCTCCGACCATGACAGCGTGCGCTCTCCTTCCCCCTTCTGCTCTCTTTCTTTGCTCTCCTCGCTGATGAACTTCTCCTCCAGTCTGTCAAACTGAAACGCCGACCTTGACGGCGCGCTGTGAACAGGATTCGAGGAAAAGTCTGTCTTTTTTTTTTTTGAGAGGGGAAAAACTGGAACCACCCGGGGTGCCGGCAGCAACGGGTGAAGTTTGAAGTAAGACTCAGGAAAGGAAGATAACCCTCAGGACGCACGAAGAGTCAGTGAAAAAGTATGATCCTGCCTTGTTACAGGTGCAGCGAGCAATGGACTAACCTGGATTCATCTGACTGAGTTGCATCCAATACTTCAAAGAAACCAACTGGCTGCGTTGCTACTTCTAGGACAATCTCTCTCTATCCTACGGAGTCTGTGGAACAAGAGCACATTATAACTGTAAAAACGAATTTCTCCGGTCACTACAGGCTGCAGGAACAGAGGCTCGGTTTTGCGCTCCCAGATCGGTGCGCTTTCCCCAGATCCAGTGCCGGCAGGTTCCCGCACGGAGACGCGGCGTTAGGTGGACAGCAGCGGAACCACACCGGGACACGGACACAGAAGCACACGGGGCACTTGTTGTCCATTCTGCCCGGTTTAGGACAATGTTTGAGGACTCCTGGAGCAGATCGATGTGGCGCGCCACATGGATTTTATTTTCCTCCTTAATCATCCACTCCACACAAGCTCAAGGTAAGAGGGACACGGTGTTGGTTAGTCATCACACGGGCCCATTAGTGTGTAGCTTCCCTGCTATGTTGGATGTTGGCGTTTCCATTTGTGGCGGTACCGGGTCTGTGATGTGTTCATTATGCTTAGCCTTTTGCATGTAGCCTGTAATTTCCTCATTAGGCGACACCTCACTGTGACACACAGTCCCTCTTAATGACACACGTACACACAAGAAATCCATTACCACTGTAATTTCCTTGATTAAACATGTCATTGACACTTTTCCACATTTGTTCCCCATAACTTCACCAAAGTTCAGATCATACTTGAGGTATCAAATAGGCTATAATATGATTATTGTGAGGCTCTCCAGTGTTTAACAGTTTATTATGAAGAACCAGTATTTCTTTCCAGCTGTCAAGATTTGTATAAACCATGACTGCATTTTCTAGTTTGAACATAATGCAATGAATATGTCATTAGAAGAGCAGCTGTTAACACAAATGTTAATCTGATTAATAAGTACTAATTAATTAATCAGCCGACTCCCTCAGAAATTAAACTTTGTGCCTGAAATAAACAGATCCATATTGATATGCAGCAACTGGTGCAGGCACGTGCACTCAGAGCATTACATGTTTGAAATGAATTGGTTTTCTCTTTGAGAATTATGCAGCCCGTTTCCCTTGAGCACGAGGCGAGCCACAGCCAAGTGTGGCATGCAGGGACTGGAATCAGGTGGCTGCTTTTTGTAGGGTTTTTATATGAGTAGTTGCTTTAGTTGGAATACAACTCAGATTCTCCACACAATAATCCCACAAGATCCCTGTGATATTCCTGTGAAGACCTGGAGTGTGAGTCTTTAGTAACCTCAGGCCCTCACCACATTATTCTGTCCCTGTAGAGTTGGTTAGTTTTAAATTTGTACAGGAGACAGTTCCTTTCCAAATGATTATATCATTAATTGTTTGCTTTTTAAACAGAATAAAACAGTTGCCTTGGGGAATGAATGAATGAATGTGTTGTTGTTGTTACCATGCAGATAGGCCAGTGTTGGGTCTGTTTTCACCACCATGGGTCCCTGAGGTTGCTCCAGAGTGTCCTCAGCAAAGTAAATCTTAATCGCCACCCCACTCAATTCTTAGGAAAAGCATTGTAAAACAATTGCAGAATGACATGGATCGAAGGTTGTTCTCTCCTCCCTGTAATCCTTAAGGCTTTATTACAGGAGGTGGTCTTTTCCATGGTGACACAACTTAAACAATAGCACTATTGCTCTTTGCTTTCCCCCACTGCACACTCTCCACAGGGGTAATTGGGATTCAGGTATTGCTGCCACTGTAAGGAGGGAGTATTTCATCTGAAGATAGACTCTAAGCCCTCGATGGCGCTCACTCAATAACACAATGTAGAGAAGATGAAAAAAACAAAACAAGGCAGATATCCATCATTCATGAGGGCATATCCTAGTGCCTGACATTTACAGGAGATTGATAACTTGTGTGTCCTAGGGATTAAGAGTCCTGACATTGTTGCTTCCTCTCTTTCTATAACTGTATCTCTCCCTGCTGTCATTATCTGATGTTGGATGCTTGTTCCCACTCCTCTCTCTTTCCCTCTTTATGCCTTTTTAACCATTCAAGTGAAATAAGAACACATTATTTACTGTAGTGCCATGACAGGCCTTGACTGCCAGTCACTCATTCTCTTTCTGTTCGGGCTATCCAGCAGTGGCCCTCGGATTTCATTACATAGTCGCTCCTGGGTCAGGACATGTAGGATTTAATTGGACTCTAATTGCATCCCGAACCGTCTGAGTGTCCGTTTCGGAGCACGGCTCGTTGAAAGTGACCCCCGTGTGGGCCGCTCTCTTCCCATGCGATGATTAAAGAACATGATGAGGCAAGCAGCATGCCTCTGGATGGACATGTCAGCCACTGCTTGCCACATTTTAATGACCAGCCCACTGAAACGGCTTTTTAACGACGGGAGAACGGCCTTCACCGGACCAAATTGCTGTGAAGTCTTGCTTTAAGCGGAAAGAGATAATCCTCAGTGTATATTGGCATTCATTATCATTGTGAGCAGCAAGAAAAAGAACAACGTTTTAGTGTTAATACTTCAGTACCTGACTGATGGCTAATGTACACTCGGTGTCTGTCAGTAGGTTTGATGTTCTTCTAAAACGGTGAAACGTTTTGCATTTCAAACAAAGGCCTTGTAAAACATACACCCACTATTTTCGGTAGCTGACACACACAGTAAGAACATTCTTCATTATATCATGTAAAAAAAACAGGCCATCCTCTCAACTAAAGTGACAGTTATAGGAACTGTCTGGTCTGTCCCACTGTTCACTTCCATTTATTTACTGAGGTCATGCGGAGACAATGCTGGGCTCGCCTGCTGCTTTTGTCGTTTCTTACACGTCTATTTTGGAACTCGGAACAGCGGGAGGGGGGGGGGGCCTATTGGAATGTCATGTTCGGCATACATACTTCTGCATCACTCCACGTCTGCAGATTAGTCTGACTAGCTACAGCTCGACTTTAGGAGCTTTAGAGGGAGTTGAGAACTTCATTCTGTCAAAGGCGTCGCACTCAGATTAACATCCATAAGGATAGTTTTAACAGAGTGTGTGTGTGTGGGGGGGGGGGCTGCTGGGAAACTGCCTGCATTAGAATGAGCTATTTCATGGCTGTTGTCTGGCAAGGATGCAAACGCAGAAGATGTTTAGAGGGCTGCTCTGTTTTTAGCCTACTGTATTGGACATGGTCCTTGACACAGTAATAGCAGTCAAGGATGTCATCTCCATTTTACATCTGTTAGAAGATTGGATTGAAATTGTGTGGTCGGAATGAAATGCATGCAGTTTGTGAGCACCTCTTGACTGCTTCTGAAGGAAATAAAATTGGATGCATTCTTATCCCAGGCAACAAAGTAGGCACATAATCATAGAAGTACAGCAGAAATGTTCTGAGAGCTACTAGATGGCTCTCGGATGAAGAGGTGGAAGCTGTAGTAACATTTATTAATATTAAAGGGCCCATGTCATGGCCATTTCTATTGATCATAATTCCATTGTTGAGGTCTACTAGAATAGATTTATACTGTTCAATGTTCCAAAATCACATTGGTTTCTCATACAGCATCTCTGTATAGTATGTGTATTCACTCTCTGTCCTAAACGGCTTGTTGGAGCTCCTGCCCCCCCTCCCTATGAGCTAGTGGCCGTCTGCGAGACAGCGAGACACAGCAAAACCCAGCCGAAACCAGCCCGATCACTCACACACACACACACACACACACACACACACACACACACACACACACACACACACACACACACACACACACACACACACACACACACACACACACACACACACACACACACACACACACACACACACACACACACACACACACACACACACGCAGCCTGGCTGGGAGTTTGCGACTCACAGCCTCGCCGCGTCCCGCCGTCTCAGGGAGGAGAAATGTGGCGGAGCTGCAGCTGAGAAAAGATTGAGTGTGTGTGTGTGAGGAAGTCCGCGGTTTGGTCCATTTGGACCAATCCACGGACTTACCCTAACGGCTCCGCGGACGTAACGGCTCCACGGATTGGTCCATTTGGGTATGGGCACGTCACTGTACCCAGGAAGAAAACAATGGAAAAAGAGAAATCTCCAACGAGGCGTTCTGGGGCAGCATATACAGGTATTTTCTGTGTTAGAGTTGTACTCGCTACAGGGTGTACTTTGAGGGTTTGTGACTCTGCAGACCGTTCACATGCAGAAAAAGCTACATAACACACAAGGGGACGGGTAATAACCGGAAAAGCATGACATGGGACCTTTAAGACTTTTGTAAATCCTGGACATTCATCTTTAGTTTCCTTGAGATTAATCCACTTCTTCACTGAATGGTCAGACACTTGAGTCGTCAAGACATTGTGTTTGCGTGGCCATGTGTATACTTGACACCCTGAGAAGCCAATTCCATGAGGCTATAACACAGACAACATACAATGTATTCAGATAAAGGGACACTTACAATGAAGAGTCTTGAACAAAGGCACATTTGGTCTTTGATATTAGTCATCCTTTCATTCAGCAGCAGGATCATGTTTTTAGTGGGTTTATTTGAACGTGATAGATTGTGCTAAAGTAAGGTAAGAAATATACAAATAAACTGATTGAGCTTGTTGTGTGAATGATGGTGACAGTGGGATTGTCACAATGTCTCCAGACTACAAACGCCCTGATTTATCACTCATCTTAATTGACAGACTGGGGATATCTGTTTCCTTGTAGCAGATGTGCTTTGTAAAATTATTTGAAAGAAAAAAAAGACAAGGCTATCCTAGATCCCTGCAACCAGCACTTTGGCAAAGGTCACAACATATTGCTTTAAGTATTCAGGGCTGGCCAGAAATCTCATGGTCAAAGTCTTGTGATAGATCTCTCCGAGGGATGTCTAGTGTTTCACTATGCTACGTTCAATAAAACTTAGTTTCCCACCCAAGGTCTCTGCTACTGGCAAGTAATAGAGAGAGGTGTAACTGACATACTTTTTCCTCTCTTGAAAGCACTTTCAGAGCATCTGCAAATGGGGCTCTTTTCATCGATTCTGGCCCAGTTCCCCAATATCAGTCAATCGAAGAGTTTAAGAGTATTTCTAAGTGGGACTTTTTCAGTGTTCTTACATCTCTACACTTGCACTTTAAAAAAAGAAAATAGGGTGATCGCTAGTGGCATACATATTAAAGTTCTGCCCAACAGAAATACAAAGAAACTCAATATAGATTATGCTCGGTTTAAGAGAGAATGCATTATAAAAGAGTTACAACTTAAGAATGGTGACAAAGTGACAGTTATTCGTGACATTCTTATTTAGATACCTAACTGAACATACATGGTACATTCCTTATAAATAATATTTAACAACAGTGCTGATATATATTATTAAGAAAGCCTGTGGCTGAACGCAAAACCTTGGGATGATTTGAATGAATCTGGAAGACCCCGTCAGTGGACTTCCCACCTATTCCCACCTAACTCTGCACTTTTCTGAAATTCCTTCTCCTGTATACTCATAATAGTCAATACACATTATACAGGTTTTATTATAATACTGATTGCTGTGTTGAAAACCCCCTGGAAACCACCAGGAAAATAACTTTGTGTTCTTCACTGGGTGGATAACAGCATCATTTTTTTGGGATTAAAATATTCCTCTGTTCATCATGATAATGAATATATGTGACAGTGAGTGTTTCTCAATCGTGAGTACGCTTGCTTGGTAGCACATGTCTGCCGAGCGTCTTGCTTCAGAAGCGAGGCAAGAATACTTCCGGGCATTCGGAAAAGAGTGGAACAGGCTAGCAAGTGTGCAGGTGTGCATCACATGAGAAGCCCCGCCTTACATTTTCCGCCACAGATTTGGGGAAATTGGTCCGTGCGCAAAGCATTGTGGGGATTTTAAGACCGCGGAGTCTACACATGTGCAACCTCGAAATGTATCCAAACGAAGTACGCTGGGCTCGGTAGAGTTCCAAGTATGCTGGACATTGGAACAGTACTTCGGCGGCACTCGATGACGTAGTACGCTTGAAATAGTGGCTCTGGAGCAGCTTTACTCGACATTGAGAAACACCCAGTGTCCTCATTGCACCTTTAGAGCTACCCCAACTTTATTCTGTTCAAGAAGCCTTCACATTCATGGATTTCTGTGTTTTATGGCTCACTGGTCCATGAAGCATTCGTGCCAAGATGCCTCATTAGCACAAAACGATCATCGTCACTTTGGCGCCATTACATAAAATGGTGCCACCAGGAACGCCTTGCTACTGTAGACGATGTTTCAAAGTATCATGACAAGGCACAATCAATGCCATTTTGAAACTATCTGTTCAGTGACCGCATTTGCTTCTCATTTCCTTCATTGGCATGCAAACAGCTTATCATTTATCTCTCGTCTCATTGAGTACATATACTAAGAGCTTAAATACAAAAATGTAAGCCAGTCTTTTGCTTCAAAACTGCAGTTATTTAACCCTTAAAATGACTATTGGATTAAAACAAAAAAGATTTATGTTTGTCCCCTTTCATCTAAGCATTGTGCTGCCCAGACCAAGAATTGTTGGACTAATGCGAAAATCTAGCAGCCTCATTCAGAAATAGTTTCTATTTAAGCCCCTGCCAACTTACCCACTGTCTGGAACATGGCACAAAAGGAGTCTGGTTGGTTTTTGCCAGGGATGTCCTTTGTGTCATTGCATTGTTATTAATTTGAGTTTTGTTCACACTGTTTACGGACTGGGAAAAGAGGCCATCCAGGCCAGCTGGGAATTCTCACCATACACTCAGATGGACAGTGGTCAACGTTTGACTGAAAAACAATTTGGACTCTGCAATAAGCACAGAGGTACTATGTGTCTCCCTTCTGTCTTTAGTAGTGACGGGCTTATGATGATTGTTCAGCCATCCTAATTGGGGCTCTGACTGCAGTGTATTATACTGTTGATTCCTTTTCTTTTTTCTTTTTGACTAAGTCTTAAACATATTTGATCATTATACTGTGCACTAGGGCAAGCCAGATTTCTTGCAGAGGAATTAATATGTTTGGCCTGTGTTATGTGTAGGTCTTACAGCTACTGAGGTTGTGCTTTTGCTCCTTTGTATACAGGTGGTGCCTCTTTACCTTTGATGATCAGCAATGAGAACACTGCTACCTTACATTTGTAGTGCACTTTTAGCTTTTCAGCACTACAGCATTGTTCCTTTGAAGCTGCCGCTGCTGCTTTAAATGCACCATGTATGCTCTACAATAAACCGTTGGCCTCAACAAGATTTTGTGCCAACAGTAGATTGAAGGTTTTACGGTAGGGCATTTCATCTCGTTTTAATACCACTGTGGTGAAAGCTTATCCTGTGTTTCCATATTTGCTGAGCCAAGCTAACTCACAATTCTGCACTCTTAAATTAGCACCTGGAGGCCTTCTGCACCTTTACACCCCACATCAGTTTCACAGTGCCAAGTCGTGAGAGTGGTTTGCTCCTGCTGCACATGTCCTTCAAAGTGGGCTCCAAAATGACCCCTACAAAAATAATAAGCCAGAGGTACGGATGTGATTATGGACTTGAACTTTTCTCTCGCTTTTTAAGAGGGCCATTATGCATGCAGGGGAAGGCAGGGGGAGTTGGAGTCAAGGCTTGTTTACCAGCATCATCCCTCATCCAGCTAGATGGAAATAAGCGCGGACCTTTAGCGTGACACTAGCTTCAAGAGGCCCCCAAACCTGACTCACTCATGCAGATCCTTGTGTGTTTGTAATAGAAATGCACTCAGTTTGGCCGGGGGCTTGGGAACCACCTCTGAACCCTGTAATTGCTGTTCCCTGGGGGAGATGTTTTTGTGAGTGTGTGTGGTTGCATGTTGAATTTGTATGCATATATAGGATGGTGTGTGCTATTGGGTGTGTACAAGTGGCCAGTGAGCAGTCCTTTAGCTATCATCATGCCCTGACTTTCGACCACAGACCGACTCCCATGGGACTATACAATTCCCCCCCTAAAGTGCAGGATGAACAAAACGACGGTAAACAAAAAAAACAACCTGAAACTGTAGTTCATGGAGTTCACAAAAGGGCGTTAAAGCAAATGCCCAAAGCCATATATTTTGTGAATGAAAATGGATTTATCCTTAACTGCTCCTCTTTCCTACTTTGATATCACCGGTATTATTCTCCCTTAAAGAAGCCGGATGACAAGCAAATCAATTTAAGGGATAAGTTAGGGATGGTATAGAGCCTGATCGATTCTGACAATCGCGCCGTCTTTAACAGACAGCTCATCAAAGGCCCATTCCCTTTTTGTGCCATTCCATTACCCATCCATCCAGTACTTGGATCCACTGCCTACCCATCCCATGCAGGAATAATGGGGCCTTCACCCCCAGTTGGATTAATCAGCCATAACCATATGCTACCATGTGCAATTACGCTGCAATTTTGACCAAGGGAAACAGCTGTTGCCATTTGAAAGGGTGGAATAAGATTGTAATGGCCTTAACTTTGATTTGTAGGGTGCTTTGATTTGATGAGAGAACCCATTTTAAGCTTTACATAATAATAACCTCGGAACGAAGAGAACTATTAGAACATGAGACTTTTTCTTCTTCCAGATGCATTCAGTGGATAACCTAGCAGTTATGAGGTTTAAATCACACATTATATAAGGAATGACTGTTTATTCATTTAGGTTTGAATAGGCTTTCTATTTTCAGAAGCTTTGTTTTAGATTTAATCGTCTAATGACATTTGAATATATTTAGGCATGGCGGCGCCTTAACATTTTGATTTAGAAGGCTTTCTCTCTAATCCCTCAGGTGAGGCAGACTGCTGAGATGTGAACAACTCCAAAGACAGTCACTTTGCTCAAGTCCATTGCCTCCATCCTTTCCCCCATGACCTTTGTTTTGGCTACAATATAATCAAACTGCTCTCAGAAGAATCAAGGCACATTTCATAATGTCTGAAAACCCACCTTTATAAGCATAATGGCAGAATGATTTACCGTTAGGATGGTGTGGATGTTTAAAACATTTCAGGAATAGGCCATTTCAAGACAAAAAGTCATGTAGTCTGTTCTAGGGTTTAGCCGCACCATTGGACCCTGATAAGACATTCACAAATGGATTTTCTTCAAATCCCAGAAGATAAAAGATCAACAGCAGATTGATTGAAGATGAAGAGAAAGAAAGGGCATGAGGATGAATGTCTAAGTGGAAGCACACGGAGCATTAAATGAAACTAGAATGTTAGTTGTAATGGAAGAGACCGGGCATCAGAATCCGTTATGTTGAAAACTGTAAGGAGTATTTTTAGTGGAACGTTCAATTTTCCCAACCCATTTGTGCACCTGTCAGTAAAGAAGATGGTGCATGAGTCACTCTTATTTTTCATAGGACTGCCAATTACTGGCTTTCTTTTCTCAAACTTTTTAAAGAAGGATACAGTAAATGATACATCTGTTTTTCTGCCATTCTGTGTCTTTGTATAATTATCCAAAAAATAAACTTTGCGCTGAATCAGAGCTACAAAAAGGGAGAATGTAATAATGAGATGTCTTCTTTGTGCCTCAACTATGCGAGGCCAATATGTTCTCCTCTTTTAAAAATACACCAAATGACTGATCCCTGACGTTGCTTTGAAAACTGTACTCATTTGAATTTCTGAAGCATGTTCTTATTTCCCTCTTTTGTCCTTATTTGACGCTCAAGGGCCAGTCTTGAGAGATTTGAGGCTCGATTCCCTCGATGGAACGCGTCTCACATCTTCGAAAAAGAAAATGTGCTCTGCTGGTATTCGCACATTGATCATGGACGCCTGTGATATTGTTTTTGAAGAGTTCCTTTTGACTCCTGCCAAACACCATGTAAACACCAAGCACTGTTGAAATTATCTTTTTGTTAGCAGATGGAGTGCCACACACAGAGAGGGAGTGATGCGGAACGAGAAGAAAGAAGGTGATGGCAGTATCACCAATTAACTATAATCAAAGGCGTTGTTAGATACTTTGAAGTGTCTGTTGCTGATTTCTTCCTTAGCCACGTCCCTTATCTCCGCTAGAATTAGGTTTGAATATAACCTGCTTATCAAAATGCTTATCTATGAATCTGAGAGGTGTATGACCATTGACCACATTTTGAAAAAGACATCAGCTCAAGTGCTTAACACTTGAGCAATTCAGAATTGTTCAATTAACATCTTGATAATCATTTGCGTGGATGCACTTCACACATAGCCATGCCTCCTAAACAGTGTACTTAATGGGAAGGACCCGATGATAATGGAAGGTGACGGAGTGAGATGGACGTTATGGCGCAGGGCTTTGAGCATAACTCGCTCTTGACCTCGACTCAAGCTCACTAATAGGTAGCCTTGCACACGTTCCAAGATGGCAGCGCTCGGTAACACAAACAGCTACACCTTCACATTTGTGTCCCCTACGTGTACTAGTCGACAAAGATAATCACTCTCAGAGCTGAGCAGAACAGGCAGGAAGTGCTCCATCCATCTTGACTTGTCAATAGTTACAATTTTAATTACACCTGAGTGCTGTCAGCCTGCCAAGCTGGGAGTATTGATTCCCTCCAACTAATTGATTAATTGTTGCGTTAAAGGGGGCAGTTTTCCCTGCATCCCCCCATATCTTTTTTTTTTTTACCATGCCCTTACTTTTCCCTTTCTGTGTATACTGTGTTTACTGAGTGTTTGAGTTTTACCTGCTGGCAGTTGTGTGGAATAAGTGGAGGGCTTGTAAATAAGAACTGCCATATTTTTCACAAGTAAAGGAGTGGTATATTAAAAACAAGGGGGGTCTTTTGTTTCTGTAAAGCAATAGGTAACAGTTGGTTGCAGGGCAAGGGACGCAATACATCACCGTAGCCATTATGTGACAGTTAAAGGGTGGCGGGAGATTTGGAGGCACATCTGCCAGGGACCTTTTACTCAAAAGCTTAACTTTGTGCGGCTGTTTTTCAAAGGCTCAACAGTCTGTCGGAATGCGCTCTGACCTTTTAATGCCATTTTAGAAGACACTATACACCTTTGAGCAAAGACGTGTGGACAACCCAGCGGATTGGCCTAGCACTACTACTGTCTCTAAATCATCCTTCCTTCTTGGCAGAAGTCTTTAAACCTCTCATACAATGACAGAACTGTGGAGCTGCTGTGTATCACAGCCAACCACAGTGCTTACCGCCCCAGCTCCAGTCTACGTAACACGACCCCCCTTAACAGGCTAACTTTACAATT